>NC_086357.1:10581569-10734069 GCF_036324505.1 Eleginops maclovinus
TTTGCCAGTTGTGAACATTTCCTGTGTGCCCCTGCTCTACCATACCACACCTATCACTCGCTATTTTCCCGGCTTCACGGCTGCAACACGGTTTCTAATGCAGGTCATTTGTCAGACACCCACTCATTATCTGTTACCTCTGTGAATATGAGATGGTTGAGGGCACCATTACCTCCTTTAACCCCAGAGCAACCTGAAACCTATGAATATCAGCAGAAGCAGCAGATCTGATCGGGCACCATAATGCCTCACAATATGCCATACTATGTTTTCGCTGTGGTTCATGTGTTATCTTCAGTCATATTTAGTGTGGGTTTTTTTCCGATTACTTCACTTCCAGCCTTTGTGTGTTTCCTGCCAGTTGTTGATTGTCTACCCTAGTTTCACCTGTCCCTCGTTAGCCCTGCACCTGTCTGACCCTCATCATCAGCCTCCTTTCTTTGTGTATTAAGTCTTTGTGCTCCCCTTTTCTTAGGCCAGTTTGTCTTAGTTCATCTACAGTATTTTAGCACTCAGGGCTTTTTCCAAGTCTTTAGTGTTTTTCCTTCAAGGTAATCCCAGTGAGTTGTTTTCATCTTTTTTTTTTTAACCTTCCGAATGTAATGGTCCATTTGGACTGGTAAGCCTTCAACTGTGATAGTATAATAGTCTCATGAACTGTTGTTGAACCTCATCTGCGTGTATCTAGTAAGTAGAGGGTACTAATAGACTGCTCTGAAGTTGGCATGCTAGAAAGCTACCCGCTAAGCTATGGTTTAGTACTTTTTACCTGGCTTAAGAACAATTTTAAACTCCCCTGATTCCAAAACCTACAAGTGGTATGCCTTTACCCCTTTATGCTAGCTTCCAGTCTGCTTCCCCTTCAATTAGCAAGCAGTTTTATCTCCATACTGTTAGTGGCCAGCCTCCAATGACGTAAATTAGCTATTGGTTCCTGAATATGCAGCCTGCTAGCTACCTGCAACTGGGCCCACTAATTTCCAGCCTTCACTCCGTCCGTCTACATCCTTAAATTAACTTTACTACGTTTCACCTGGTCTCTTGTCAGATCCCCTCCCAAAACACTTTGACCTTTTTCTTTTTCTGGGGACTTGCATGATTAATCCTCTCGTGTTATCCATTAACCATTGGCCCACATAGCAAAGGTGTTGGTCCAAGTACCTAATGCTTTCACAACAGCCACAAGATGGCCAACCATCTTCAGCTTATTACCATCCTGCTCAGTCATACCTTAAGCAGAAGTGAGTGCTTTTCCACTGCAGGTGTCACATAAGCAGTGACAGAGGAACAAGATGAAATACTTTCAAAAGACGCTAACGCTAATTGTGATTGGTTGATTGGACGCACTGCTCCTAGATGGAATACTGATTAATGACTGAGGCTTTTTGATGATAGGAACATGAATGTTACAGCATAATCACATTGAAAAATGACCTTCACCGCTCTTCTGCAACTGCTTGCTCTTAAATTGGCAAAGCATTTGATGTTTCAATTTGTGTAAATTATTTAAATATTTAATCCAGCCATATCTACTTGCACTGCCAGTGTAATATACTGTAACAGGGTAGAGGTACAGGACTGTATTTTCAAATGAAATGCCAGCTTGATAGCCTCAAAATTAACATAACGTTCAATACTACCTGGTATTTATACTGGAATCAGAAGGTAAAATATATGCAATAGGAATGAATCTTTGTTTTTCCCTTTGTAATCTTTGTGGCATCTGACAATTAGAGCGTCATTCTGCTGCTGATTACATTTGCAGCAGGTATCAATTATCCCCTATAACGAATTAAATGTGACACAGTTGTTACAAAATTATGTCCAGGTGAGTGCCTGTTGTACCTGAACGGTTCATTGTAATTATTCATTTAAACCATTTGCTTAAACTCCACAGTCAAATGCTGTGTTTAAGTGCTTTCTCTCAGTCAGATGCCATTTGTTGTTCATTTTCAACACAACATCATCGGTATGGATCTATGGGCTTTTAAAGCAGGTGATATCATGCAGAATAAGGTTCTCTATGAGGCTAGGAGAGTTTCAAGACACCGCCTTCACTGTCCAATTACAGTTTAGCAACCGTAACTGATGTAAAATGGGTCGCTTGTGGTGCTGAACCTACAGAGAATTCTGCAGCTCTGCTTAAATTTAATGAGCTTTACAGGGAGTTTCAGCTCATTGTTTATCCATCTGTCCCCTTACTTTAGTGTCTCTCTCACTTCACTCATAGTGTCGTTCCAGAGAAAAGTTCTTAAAACCCACTGAACATTACCTGCTCAGCCAGATACTGTACAGCAGAAAGACATTTAGTGATTATCTAGAGAAAATAGTAGTGCATTAATCAGTTAAGGAGACAAATCTTCTCTCTTAGGCGTTGGGAGAAACAAAAAACAGTGCTAAACAAGACTGAATGAAAATGTTGTAAAATCCTTCATGAGCTCACTCAAATATATGTTAATGCTTTATTACCATTACACAATTACTGATAAACTTCTTATAATAAACCATGAAACAACAACAATAAATATGTCCTGACGGATAAACTAGACAACTATGCAAAATATAGTCATCAAGTAGAAAACTGAAAAGGTCTGGCTGGAATGAGACTGCAGTGTAGGCGTTGTGTAGTTACAGGATGTTCTAGTGTGACTGCCTCAGTTAGCATGTTGGATTAAGCACAGTGAGCTCTGTAAGACCCCAGACCTTGCGGCCAACAAACACACTGGGATAAGCTGTTGCAACTGAGCAAGGTAGCGCTGGCACTCTTGGGTCAACTTTGAATTCCTGCTTCATCAAAACAATTTATACATAAATAATTTTGCAAAAACACTGCATAGCCGTAACTGCATCATGTTTGCTGTGTGGGGGATATGGAGAGATGTCTTTATTTTAAGCTTTTGGTGCACTGCAAGGAGACTGTTTGTTTTCCCTCTGCTACTAAAACAGTCTCTTTGAATCCCCACAGGACTCCGAGGCGTCCACTCTTCCAGCCTTGATATTGATGCAATTTGATGTTCACATCTGTGTATCTGTAAGGCAGGTTTTTTTTCTCTGGCTGGTTTCCTTAAGCACAATGTATACT
This sequence comes from Eleginops maclovinus, assembly GCF_036324505.1. Taxonomy (NCBI): domain Eukaryota; kingdom Metazoa; phylum Chordata; class Actinopteri; order Perciformes; family Eleginopidae; genus Eleginops; species Eleginops maclovinus. Next base: position 10,584,652 of record NC_086357.1, read on the forward strand.
CTGGTTTCCCAGCTGCAAGGTTGATAAAATTGGCCCAAATACAGATATGGTCTTTTAGCTACAACCAATCAGGCTTTATTATTGCAGGCTAAAAGAGTTTACTGTGGGTTGGTGCTCTCTATCATGCTTCAGAGGATCAGGATTCTGTCATCATGAGGTTGAGACAGAAATGCAGAGTCCTACCCACAGAAATACACACTGTCTTAGTCACAATTCCTATCAACCCACTGGCAGAAGTAGAAACAGCTGAGAGTATGCACAGGTTTAGATGCCACGGTAAGTATGATTTTGATTGGATTTAGAGTGTTATGTAGCCATTAGGGGTGTAGCATAAAGCAACTCCCTGTATGTGATAAAAGACAGCATTAATATAACACTTATCTATAGAACCAACCACTTACGTAATGTTATAACACGTGGCAGAATTTACACACACACGTGTGAACTCTGGGGAGTGTGTGTTTGGGGAGCTTCAGGATTTGACCTTTCGATTATTAGACCGCTCCAGCTCCATTACCAAAGCTACATCACCACATCATTGTTGTTCATCTATATTTCACAACAAGAGCTAACAGTTATGCTAATGGGTCAACACAAGCAGAGTTGCTTCGTGCTCAATGTTAGCATGTTGTCAATGGCAATGCTAGCATGCTGATGTTTGCCAGGTAAGATGTTTACCATTTTTACCAATATGGTTGAGTTTTGCTTACCTGGCGAGGGTGTGAGTGAGACAAAACTTGAAAAGATAATCAATGTCATCAGGGCACATATTCACGGAACCTTGAATGATGTGTTTCTTAATAAGTGAAAACTCTTGCTGCTAGTGCTATAAAAAGTCATAGGATTTAGCTGTTTAAATTTGCAAAAATGATAAAGATGGGAATGTAATGTTTGTCTAAAATGTCTTTCATGGAAAAAACTAATACATTGACAGGCAGTCCTGATAGCTAAATGAAAAAAAAATAATAAAACTCTGAAATAAAGAAGAATAACTGACCAAATTTGACCACCTCGAATAAACTTTTGAGACCTGATTACAGCTTTTCAGTGTTTTGTGTACTAGGAAGTAAGGTGCCAGGCTTCAAGAAAGGATCATAAAAGAAAAACACCTGGGCTGGTTACGCTTCATCTCGCACTGCACAACAAATCAACTGAAAAGTTATTGAAGAGGAACCTGGCTGAATGTCAGAATACTGGACTGCAAAGCTATCTACAACTCTGTGTTTTAGCCTTAACCTATTTATTTTCAGTCAACAGGGCATGTTTTCCCTGAAATCAACTGGATTTGTTAGGATTCTGAACAAAAAATACTGAATCTGATAATGTATTAATTTTTGGGCCTTTGCCCCTTTATCAAGTTATATAAGACCCTCAATATTCGATCCCTTGTTTTATGAAAAACACATCCTTTCCCTTTAATGTACTGTATTAATTATTAATCTGATCATTGAAGGCTGAACTCTGTCTACAGGGTGGGAGCCAAGCAAACATCCTCGACATGTTTCCAGTCCATTGGCGGGCAAACACACATTCATGCAGACAGCCTACAGCTGAGGAAGGTAGTTTAACCGTTTGCTGTCTGGAAGTCAACTCAAAAAATGCAGAAAGCTAAAAATAGAATGAGCAGACATATTTTGTCACAATGGCTGCTATACTTTCAAAATCACAGTCTTATTACCTTCATTTTCTGAACATTGTTCTCTGACTTGACCTCTTGGAAAAAAGACTACATGTTCTGAACCTTCTATGCTTTCCTGTCCAGTCCGAGGATTATTTTCCAAATGTCACATGCCCTGAATGTAAATCTTATCCCCCCAATTCTCTCTTTTTCTGTCTCTGTGTTTTAAGAAATAAGACAAGAAGCTGAATAAAAAGACAAAGACATTTTTGGCTTAATGACAATGAAGCTCAGCTCATCTCAGACTAATCTCTTTAATTCTCTCCCTCAGAAAACCCAAACTCCCCTTGCTGACCCATCACACTCTCCTTTGCCAATCCCTGATCCTCCCTTCCCTTTCGCTTTCCCCTCTTACCTCTCCAGTTTTAATACCAATTCTCAGAGGCCTGACTGTGCATATAACCCACCGTGGCTTGATAAGCCTCTGATAAGCAGTCTGTCTTCTCTCCCTGAGGACCCTGGGTTTGAGTTTCTCTCTCTGACCTCTCTTTGAGGTCCAGGTTTCTTCCCTGTGGAGGAGCCAGGTCCAAAGCTCTCATCCGGTGACACGTCCGAGACAGCCGCATGGAGCTGACAGGATCAAAAGCAGAGGCATGGAGCTCAGGGAATAGAGAGCTCTGTACATGTTCAGACTGGAGAGGAGGGATGAGACTCACCAGCTTTTCATCTGTGTGTCCATTTCTCTCTCTCTCTCTCTCTCTCTCTCTCTCTCTCTCTCTCTCTCTCTCTCTCTCTCTCTCTCTCTCTCTCTCTCTCTCTCTCTCTCTCTCTCTCTCTCTCTCTCTCTCTCTCTCTTTCTTTCTTTCTTTCTTTCTTTCTTTCTTATAGAGGGTGATTGTTGCTATATACATGTCTGGTGAGGCATGATGCTGAATACAAATGTATTTGAGCCCTCTGCGGCTTTGTATTATTCCTCTGCTGATGTTTCCCTGGCAGAGGTGTGATGTGCTGACCACAATATGTTATTAGGTAGATGTAAACAGAAGCAATGAACCTGAAACAGAGGTGGACTTTTTCCCCACAAGATAACACAACTAATCATAGGATATTGTAGACAGGTTTCATCAGATCACACAGCGGAGGATGCTGTAAAGAGAATTTCACTAGTTTAACAAAGGCAGTGGGCATTTGCCAAGTTTGTTCTTTATTTATAATCATCATTAGATTTCTTTTTAAGGGTCAGTTCACCCATATTATAAGATTTACACTTGGTTTTTTTCAGTCCATCTAGACTTGAGGTACATGTGTTATGGCTTTATGTCCCAAATTTTTGAGATAAGAGTCTGATATATTGTACTACCCCTATACATCATCTTTCAACCATTCATTCACCAAATATCCACACTGCACATACTGTTGCCAATAAGATTGTAAACAACATTATATGTTATGCACACTGCCCATTTTCTTTCTGCCTGGATTTATACAACTAAGAAAACTTGAAGTACTAGAGGTACATGTAAGAACTTCTTTAGTGGAATCCAAATTGGCCACCTTTGTTTGTTTACTGGCTTTGCTTATTTGTTATTTCTCATTCAGATTACAGTTAGATGAAAAGTCAGAAGATCACCAAAGCCGTTAAAAAAATGTCTTTAATGGACTGTGAATGTCTGTACAATATATATTTGCGCACTATTGAGATTACACAGGATAAGTTAAGTCCAAATGAAGGCTTCCTCTATAATGCTAAAATAAAAATGGCAACAGTTTAGGAGAAAATTCAGTCTGGTTCAAAATTGTAGAGATGATCATGCCTAAACAACTCAGCTTTGTTGAAATGTAATATATCTATAGTTTTCTCTGCATTTTCTAAGCAAACCTTAATTTAAATACTATATTACATCTGTGCAACACCTGCAACTTTGACACAACAACTCACACTTTTTTATATGAGAGTGCGTTTGAGCAGCTGTTGATGAACACTGTCATGACAAGGTCACTCGTGCCTCTGCAGACAATGAGGTCATGGCAAGCAGGAGACAGGGCCTGGCAAAGACTTGCTCAACCCTATCAGCCATGAAAAAGCAGATAAGAAGTGACAACACACTCACAGTTAACGCGTGTTGGATTAAGGTGACAGTAACAAAGACTTGGGGCAGTTTTTTTTTTCTAATTTTCAACGGAAACAACAGTAAAAAACCTCATTAAATGGAGCACATTTGTAGCAAAGAGATGATACATTGCATTCGTCATTCCTACATGTCCTTGGTTTGATTTGGGCCATGGTACCTCTTTTTGACATAGCCCTCTTTCCACATTTCCAATCTGTCTTTACATTGTCAAATAAAGACAAAAATACAAAACATGAAAGGTCACAAGATAAAAAGCCTGTGTTAGCTGTGGGATGGGCTGACCAGGCTCAAAGTACCAAATGGAAACGTAAAAGAGTGTTTCCCAAACGAAAATCGAATCAATTATTCATAGATAGATGAATAAACTAGAGACATTTTGATACACTCAAAACTATGTGAACCAAAATTAGGACACAAAATGAAACGGAAAATGAAATGAATAACGGAAACACAAACTATAAATCAAAACAATTATAAATCCACAATGTTTGTGATACGGTATGTATATCGTTCTTTATTATTTGAAAAACTGTCCTCTAAGGTGCTTGCTCTTATACCAAAATCAGCAGCCATGAGAGTATATCTACTAGAGTAAAACATTTCATAAATCTTTTCACCTCTGACTATCTAGGGAAGAAATACCTTCTCATAAATTCTACACAGGAGAGAACAAGTTCCTGAACTGAGTTTCAACATCAATGGGACAATATATTATAGCTCTGAGGTTATCTTCTTGGTTCTGGGTATACTGCACCCAGGAGAAGGTAGTACATACTAGGGAGTTAGCAATTTATGAAGAAATCAGGGGAATGTATACTTATTCACATCATTTTAAAGCACCCCAACATTTACAGCCATACTTAATCCTCCTGGTTGTTCCAGCAATATGTTTTTTTTTTTATTCTAAAACGTACTTTTATTCGTTAAAGTGCAGCATTGCCGTGTTGCCAGAAAAAGAGAAAAAAATAGTTCACATTTCTTGTAATAACAGCAAAAATTGTTTCTACTGATACATACTATGTATATAATTACACTGATCAAAAAACAATGTGTAACTTAAAGATGACCCCTAAAGTGGCAAACTAGCCAGGACAAGAACATGTGTACAAATTGTCATGGAAATTCACCCAATGGTACAATTCAAAATGTAATTGCAACCCATTAAATGGTTGTAAGGATATTTCAGTCAGGACCCAGGTTGGGCAGTGACCAAAATAGAGCTTCAGATTGACATTGGCTTAAAACAACTACAGTCTGCATTTGTCCAGCAGTGGCTCAGTAAGTAGGGGCTTGGACTGGGAATCGTAGGGTTGCCGGTTCAAGTCCCGGAACAGACTTGAAATAAGGAAAGTGGACTGCTACTTAGAGAGGTCCCAGTTCACCTCCTAGGCCCTGCTGTGGTGCCATTGAGCAAGTAAAACTCTAAGGCAGAAAAGACATGTATATGCTGCCCTCGAACGTCTGCCTCCAATCCCCCCTCCACCTTGCTCCCCAGTGGGCGCTGCACAATAGCTGCCCACTGCTCCTAGTAGGAAGGGTCAAGTGCAGAGAACACATTTCACTGTGTGTGCTCTGCTGTGTGCATGTATGTGACAAATAAAGAGGGTTTCATCTTCGATTCTATCTCAAGCTTTAAAACACTTCACAAGGTCCAGTCTCCATGGTTGAGTAACCTCCTAATATACATAAGCCTGTGCTGTCATTATATTAGTCATAGAGCCATTAGGGTCTATAATGCAAATGTGTCAATGCTCTTTCAAAGTGTTCACTTGTTGTAAATGTATCCCAGACAAACATCAGTAAGGATGCACGAACATTTACATAGTGACCTGGATTTGTGCAATGCTGCCGTGGTCGCAGCTCAGTGATCACAGGGCCATCTATAAATAATGTTGCAGCCGTTAGTTGGCTCTATTTTGTTCTGACCTCGCAGAGTGACTGATTTTATATCGAGTCTCCAGGGGAGTTGACATCAGGGAGAGTCTACTGTGTACTGATAGAGGTTTGGCTCAAAAACTACAGTAGGTTCCCAGTTTTTTCATGGGTGTAGTGTTATTTGCAGCCTTAAAGACAATTATTTTCTTTATTGTCAGTAAGAAGAGTACAGGACATAATCAGGTTTGCAAGGCAATGTGGAACAGAGAAATACGTATACATAGTTTCCTGACCGATCGGACTTTGCACTTCTGGTCGCACCGGATGTTATTGTTTTAGCCTCACTGTAGCATGTAGCTGATATTATATTGTATATGAGTAGAGGGAGAATGAAGCGTGGAGTTACATACTAAACACACCGCCTCTAACTCTCACGGAGTTACATACTAAACACACCGCCTCTAACTCTCACTCATTGACGCCACAATAATACTATTACGTGTTTAATAAACCAATAAACCTCAGAAGAATTGTATAATAAAATATCATAAGGGATCCATATTACTACTTCATAAGAGGGCGAAGCAGAACGTGCCCTGGACCCGCCTCCATCGACGTCAGCCAACAGAAGAAGACATAACTGTCCATCAAAAAAAATGTACCGCCAACCTCCACCGGGTGGATTTTAGGTTAACAGTACTGTGCTTTTTTTGCCAGCTCTATAAATCTAAGCTTTTCCCTCTGAGGCCATTATGTCCTTCCATGATACTCTCAGCTCCACAAAATACACGCACTGTGTTTCACACCACAATAGATCTGGTCTTATATAAGTGGTAGCAGCCATGTCCTAGGGACAAACAACTGATTTATTAAATGGAGGCTGTGTCGGATCATGAGGTATCTTATTTGCGACAAAGATAAAAACTGTTTGACATCTCTTAATGCTATATCAATATTTAACATTCTCAGAGATTATCATTAATGGTTAAGCGTTGGACTATTATCTTAAAAACATATTTTGAATAAAAAGGATTTTGCGGTTTGAGAGAGATGGGATGAGTGTTACAACAGAAAAACTGCAGGGGCATCATTGCCACTGGCAGTTGGAAAGTGACAAAATATACAGGACAGTGATGTGATAGGGTTTCAAAATAATACTTCAATATGAGGATGCAGGATGACTTTGCACCTGGCTGTGCAGACTGATTTAGTTATGGCCTACACCTAATCCCCAGTACAGTCAATTAACTTTAATTCCTCAGCAAGAGAGACAGCGACAGGGTTTTCTTTTGGACGACTAACCTCAGTAATAACTCTTCATTAGTTCAGAGAGGACTGAAAGGAAATAAAAGGATTGCTGTGTGTGATGCTCCTGCTGAGCTCAACAACATTGTCCCTGATTCGTGTGATGAATGCCTCATATACGTCCGTGAGAAATACTTGTCACTTACCTTAGGATTGCAGCTTTGTCAATGAGTGGGGAAATTGCACTTTGTGGATCTATGTGCACAGTGCGTTGAGTTAAATGTATTTGGATAAATGTGTGAGCAATGTGAATTACAGGTCAATCAATACAAATATTCTTCAGAGGAAGAGCTGCTTGGGTGAGCAGAAATAATTATGATTTTCTGGTAGCACAATTACGATGACGTTTCCTACCCGGACAGAGTTGTTAACCAGGTGCCTTTGCTTTTTAATCTTCCTTCTCTGATTAAGGTACACTGGTGTAATTAAAACTTGAATGGACTTTAAATTGATGATTTAACAGTCACAAACACAAGTGGAACTGTTCCCTATTTAATTTTACAATTCATAACAAAATGCATTCAGCCTGGCAGCCAATATATGTTTTCAATCTGGCCGACTGCATTTCAAGTCAACATCAAAGCGTGGATACAAAAAAATTCTACAACAATCAAACAAAGATGTCAACATTAAAAGTGGTTTCCCAGTTTTCCCCCTTTTTTAACTTAAGAAGATGTGGACGCAGCCAGATGCTGTAGCTAGCTAAGAAGGAAGATGATTTACCCATTCTCAACACTGCCTACAGAGCTCTAAATGGTCAGTTGTTACTTTAACTGGCAAAAATGGGCAGAGAAGCAGCCGGTGTTTTCACAAAAGGTCAGCAAAAGAAGATGCATTTTGAAGACAACACAGCTGTTTGACGTTCAAGTAATATCTTTCTGTCTCTTGTTGGCTCCCTGTTGCTTATCCAATACTACACACTGTTGTTGAAATACCTACACCGGCTAGGAAAGGACATGTGTGTAAGTGTGTGTGCCTACTTTTTGCCTTTGCATGAGTGAGATGTGTTGCTCTGTCTTCCGTCAGCTTCCTCCATGTGATTTTATAATTCCCTTAAGCAAGGCACTTAACCTGCCAGCTGCTACAAAAGCTGGATGATTTGTTTGAACTTCATTGTGAATGTACAGTAACAAGTGAAGTGTGGATATTGTTAAGAATATTCTTTGTTCTATGAGTTGGTCTTAAATGGACCAAGAAGCTTCTCTGTAAAGTATAACAATATTTATTTACTTAACGGCACGATAATTCTACAAAGGAAACACAGCTGCAGTCCCCCCACACCACGGATCCATAGTCCACGTTGAATCAGTTAGCTGTCTACCGCAGAGTGGAGAAAAGGCCTCGATCTTCTGTTTCCATCAACCATTTCTACTCTCTGGTCCTTCCAGTCTCATCTTCCCTTATTGGTTGGTGGCCGGATCCTATTGGCCCCTTGTTGTCACATGGGCATATCCCGTCTCTTATAGCCCTGTCAGCTAAAGTGACTATTCGAGGGATGAGCCTAAAAGCAGGAAATGAAAAACATGGCAAGCCAGTCTTAATAAAGGGCAGTGGGTTAGAATATGGATAACTGACTGTCAAACTAAGGTAAGTGCAATAATTGACAGGCTAGTTAGTTTGAGTTTAGTTGTTTGGTTCATTTGGTGAGCTTGCTAGTAAGCTTAACATCATGAATTTGATTTGAACAGCCTGATACCCATTGAAGGGCCTTGCGAAAACACAATTCAACATTATTACTCAGCATCCAAACGAGTGTATTTGTACACTATAATTCAAATGTGACATTACCTTTTTAAATAAAAGGCACAGTATGTCACATTCCTTCGAATAGTGGCCACAAAGAAGTCAGATGTTGTAAAAGGAAACTGTCTCGAGGTCTTTGGACTTATTTGAAGAAGTACTTTCAGCCCCTCTTATCAACATTCTGATGTTAACCATGATTCAAGTCACACCATATACCATGAAAGAGGTCCCTATAAGGATCTCGAAGAAACAACGTCCTCCACATGATTCACCAGTTTTGAAGCTTTACCAAGCTTTTTAGTTAATTTTGGATCATTATTTTGACCCCAACAAACAGGGAAAGTTTTGCAAACTGCATCGTACTCTACATCATGCTGAGAAACACCCAGATGTGTGTTTTTCTTTTCGTCTTTCATAAGTTGGTAGTCACAATAACAGAGCTAAAAGAATATGTACAAGAAAATGCTCTTGCTTTACTTTGCTTGCACTGTATGTCAAAAGAGAATTGTTTGCTTAATCATAAACTGTATCAGCTTTTATAGGCAATGCAATGTCAGAGGAGTGAGTTTCATAGATTGTTGTAAATGTTATACCAACCAGATATAATGTTTAGGCTGAAACGTCAATATAACCCAACAAGTATATCTTCAGGCTGTCCAATGACATGGAGCTCATGTGTGTCAAAGCATCAGCCTTCAGGAAATAATGATCATTTGATAGCATCGGAGAGTGCTGTGCTGTATTGTTGAATTATTTCTATAGACTGAGAACAGTGAGCCTTGGGAACTTCTTAGCACCTCCACTGCTGACCAAGCAGAAAGACAGAGAAATACAAGCTCAGTTTGAATTTATAGGTGGTTTTGAAGACACAATTCCAGTATTTTTGGCATACAGTCAGGTCTTTGACCTGCCGAGACATTCTGTTTTACTGAAGTATTATTGTTGTCAGATTAGGAAATAAGCAGAAAGACCCTCCTGACCACACTGAAAATTCTAACACAACGGTATTGGTCAGACCCCTCAAAGCACCCTTCAAAGGTATTTAGTTGTTAAACGATAGTTTAGGTAGGGTGTTGATTAGATTATCATATACATTTAATATGAATAAATAACTGGCTGACATTTTCCTTCATTTTGAGTTGTGTGTCTGGCCACTTGGCAAATCTTGGTTTACTGTTCACACCGTTCAGCTCCAGAGAAAATATCTGGTTCTTTAGCTGCTTAATGCTGCAAAATGTTAACCAGCCTTCACTAGCATTGTTTATATGTTTGTTTGGTGCTGTGCAGGTAGTGTACAGTGGGATTTTAGAGCTTATTCTCTGAAAACAGCTGCCTGCCAGGAAGCTTAACAATGAGCTGAAACGTGTTTTATATTACGGAGCAGAACTGCGGATTTAGCCTATTATTCTCTGCAGGTTCATCCATACAGGCAACCTTTTACACACCATGTCACTTGATGAAACATTGTTATTATAAAACGATCGATTATACCCATTTTGAAGGCGTAGCTCTAGAAGAGGATCTTGTCATATTATAGAAGTGAACAGCACGCTCTGGTCAATAAATGACATGTAATAAAAAAGCAATTGATATTTTCAATTCAAATGGGGGCATGGTCAATATTGTTTTGTCAAAATTCCGTCCCACCTGTCTTTATCTGATTCGTTGCTCTGGCTTAATGTAGTTCCGACGAGTCACTGTTTCAGCTTTCTACAGGTTTTTCACTGAGTATGTTTAAGATGCATTGATGGACCATCGTTTGGGCTTTTTTAGGTTCAAGTCTGCAGAGACCTCTTGTTTCATCACCCTGAATCATTCATTATTCCTTTTTTTGAGGGGCTCGGCCGGTGAGAAGACATGTATCGGATCTGAGTCGGTCAGCCATGTGTTTTTAACAGGGCCTCTCTTCTTGACAGTCAGCTTTGAGAAACATGAGGATCAAAGCAGGAGAGGCAATGGAACATAAATGAGTATTGAGTTTGTAGAAAGCCAATGAAGGCTAAGACTAAGCTTATCGTGACAATCTGACATTTTCACACATCAGCCAATGTTGAAAAGAAAATCCCCCTCTCTGATGGAACAACCAGTTCATTAACATGAAAAGAAATTGCTACTGTATATCATTAGCATTCAGTGAAATCCTTAGGGAGATCTTGGCTCTTTGTTCATTGGGGTATAAACATTTATGCTTATCCCGCAGAATAAACAGACACCGATTATCTTGCAGCCAAAGCCAACATGGTAACTGCTCCGGCTACAGCCTCAAACACATCTAAGCAGTCCCCCATCAGGAGCCTTACAAAGTTTACTCAGATACATGAAGCTGATTGGCAACTGATCAACACCGAAAATCAGTTCATTCATTAAAAAAAAGAAAAAAGTTTAATTATTGATTGGGCACATTTGAGGTTCATTATGTCAGTCAGATAAATAATGTATAGCTTCAACATTTTAACATCATGTATATTCAACATTTTACAAATGATGAACTGAGGTTTTCTCAAATTAGATATATTTGTCATCCTTTGTGCCATGGCCTATAATTCTTTTGAGGATTTTACCTTTCTTTTTTTTTTTTAAATAGCCATGTTTTGCAAATGCAATGTTGCACTGGTAATTTTGAAATAACAAATAAAGCAGGAGAAGGCATATTATTGCAATCACACATGTTTTGCTACGTGTAGAAGTTGGAGTCTAAACAGGTGATAAAATATTTCCGCAACAGCAGTCAGAAATAGTCTGAATTCTGCTCTTATTACTTTACCATCCATCACCTCTGTGTGGATATCTGCAACTAAATGAATGTGAAACACATATTTGCTGAGCAGAGCAAATATACATGTCCTCCCTGAAATACATAAACACTGTAAAGGTCAGACAGTATGCATTTCTTTTTCTATATTCTTTGAGATATTTGGTTTATTTTACATGAAGGCAAACTAACAGGCTGAGCAGAAAAGTTCAGGTCAATAATATGCTTACTTAACGTAATAAAACCAGATGGTGTCCAGTTTTGTTCGGTCCAACAATGTGTTATTATATAAAAAATGACATTTGAAATATTAGACTTTCGTTTGATTTATTTTGTTGTGTTTTCTTTTCATTAAACCTTCAGTTTGCTGCTGTCCCAGCATTGTGGATCAATTCTGTCCTCTAGTGGAGAAATAAAGAAAAGGTGCTAACACAACCACAGTTGTCCTCAAAATATATAGCTTATCAAGGCGTAAAATGTTTAGAATAATGGCTTGGATGATGCGTGTGATGACATTTTTACATTGGGGTGTTTTTGCCAATTTATGATGCTTGATATACATTCGCTGTGGAGACATTGCTACAGTTTTGGCACATTTTGCAGTCCATAGCCAGGGCCTCTGACCCTGTTGTAATCCATACATGGGGATATTTCTATCCTATTCACCCTCTATAAGCCTACAGTAAATGTATCCACATCAAGCATGGATGGCCCCTGTGGGAATGAGTGGGAGGGCCAGTGGGATTTAAATATGCCTCTGTTCCCACAGTGACTCTCAGCTGTGCTCTAAACAAGACTGACCCACAAAAAAATAATATTGATATCATTCATTTGATTTTCTTTTGGCTTAAAGGGGGGAAAAATGGTATACTTAAAATGGTGCTTTTGTTTTTCATATTATCATGTCAAATTAATTGACATGCCCCCAAACAAATGAAAGCTTTTGGTTAAATCCATAGAAATATTAATAAAGGATGACCTTTGTTAGTTTGGCTTGCAACTTTTGTGATTTTCATGTTGTCAATAAATAGAAAAGTTCATTTTATGCATACATAAATACGTTTTTATATCATAGATAATAGCTTTTTATGTTATAAATATATATTAAAGGAAACAAATAAAGCAGAGAAAAGATGCTCCTCATCGTATTTAACCACATAAAAAGTGCAAAGTTATGACTGGACTGCATTTCCAAATAATATTACAACAAATATTTGTTTGTCATTTCAATTTGGGGAATTGTTGAAGATATTTTAGTATAGTAACATACTACCAAAAAATGTGGTGAGTCCCAAATCTATGGCAATTGGTGCGTCATCTGTAGTAGGAATTTAAAATACAGTTTCTTTTAAAATAGAAAAACACCCAGCAGATTGACAGTTTCTACCAGAAGAACTAAACACAGCTAAGTTTATTTTTGTTGCATTCTGCTTCTCTGTAACTGCATAGCATTTGAATATTCAGCGCCATCTGTTTTAACCTCCACTCTGTATATCTGCCTGTCTGTCTCTTTGCCCCGCTGATTTACTTCATGAACTCGGTTTAAGGAACATGTGTTTAATCTAAACAGAATTATTTATGTGCCAGTTTTTGGCTGAAACAGTAGACTTAAGGGAAAGAAAATTGCTTAGTATAGAAAATTGTTTATTACCTCATTCAAAACACTTGCTGGGACCCGTTATTTTACCTCTGGTTATCTCTTCTTATTTCTCTTTTTTGTGCAACACCTTTCCAGTAACTCAGGAGGTCACTGTTGAGCGAATCCTGCAGAACTATGTTCTTTAGTCGATATCTAATCTTTAATCTTTGTGTTTTTATTTATGCTTGTCTCCTAGGCTCTCTTAAAAATGATTGATTGAAGTATTTTGCTGCTTTTATCATGTCTCTTCCTCCTCTATCATCTCTTTACTGTACCTAATGCAGAAATGCAAACATACTTAAATAAAACTGAAACAATCATAGGATAAGGAAACTAAAGATATCTGGAAGGTTTTTTCCACCCTGGCAGGAAAATAAATGATATTCTTCACACATAAAAATAGAAAATGTCAGCACATAAAATATCCAGTAATTGCAATTTATATCAAACCACAGGCCATCCAAAACCCACACTGGAACATTGCTCTATCCTTCTCTCCTTTCCTGCTTTGTGAGCAATGGAGGATAACGTAATTGAAAATGCACACAGCTTTCAAAATCATTAAACTATCAATAGAGAAGTTCCAAAACCATAAGCAACCAGTATTTTACTCTTAACGTTGCAATATTTGTAATGACTCAAACACTTCTGCTATTATGAATAACATCAAGCCATGTTGAGAAATGATGGCAAGTCCTGCATTGCCCAACAGCTACATTTTAATTTCCCAAATGAGTTTGGGATCTGAATTTGTTTCCAAAGCCTTTGGCAACTTTTTAGAAGGCCATCAAAAAAAAAAGTTTGTATTACAGTTTTTTTCAATTGCTAAAACACTTTTTCTGAAAGCAGGGCTCATTTTCTAAAAACACTAAACACAATTCACAAAACCACACACTTAATGTACAAAACACCTCATATATCTTGCAAAATTAAGCACTGCACCCAAAACTACATCAACACTTACCATACCAAATGTTGGCACCAAATGGTACAAACTTTGTCAATAGTAAAAAAAAAACACTTTGTCCAACCAACTACACATGGATGTGATCAATCTAAAGCACACTCATCTTTACAGACTTTTTCTGTATGGGGAGAATTCTGCACCAAAGAAATATTTGCAGAAACACAAATATTCTGTTGAAACAAACCTTGTTTATTTTTCAACGTGCATGCACAGCACATACAGTTACAGTTGTGTGAACTAAAATGTGCTCAATATCAAAGACAGTAAATGGAAAAGAAAACTTTGAGGAAAAAATCAACAAACAAAATCGAAAAAATAGAGGAAATGTAAATATTTAGGTTGCATTTGACCACCTGGCTGGGTTTGGCCACATCATCCATATCAACTTCTTCCCTACTCTAACATCTCCAATAATGGTCATCTGGCCAAAGATACCTTTATTGTAAAAGAAAGCATTTTCATTTGAGTTTTTGTTCTGAAAACCTTTGTTAGAAAAGTGTTCACTAGAGAAATTTGTGCAGAAAAAGCGATATACTGTTGGAACAAAACGTACCACCATGCATGCACAGTGAGAGTTGTGTGATCAAAAATATGCTTTCTATCAAATACAGTACATTTAAAAGTAACATTGACCTAAAAATAAAAAGATTTATTTATACAAAAAATCCTTATTTTGATTTGTGGCCTAGCTTTGTGTGGCCCCAGCACCTCACCACCATCACAGAGGATATCTCACCTCTCTCCCACTGCCTGTAGAAGAGGCATGAACACAGGGCTGACGCTCATATAGCTCCATGCTGAAACAACTCCATCACTTGATATCCCTCTAGCTCTTCCTCTCGCTGCTATGTCCATATATCCGCTGTTGTTGTAAAAAGTTATTACCTGTAGTCTTTTTCTAGTGTTTACATCCTGATTATTGTGTCAAGAATAAAGCAGTTCCGTGTTTATGGTCATTGGGCGCATGCATTTCTATTCTGGTTCATGTGTGTAGCATTTTTAATGGCAGTGTCTTGAAAATGACAAACAAGTGAATCTGACATATGTCTGTGTCTTCCTTAGAGAACTGTGTGCAGTGTTTTGCAAGAGTGAAAAGTTGAATTAAAAATTGAGTGCAAAGGTGTGAATGTGTTTAGAGTTTTGGAGACTTGAGTTGAGGTTTTGCTCTTTGAGTGTCACTTTAAATAATTATGCTTTATGTAATTTTAGTGTGTTAGCAATGGAAAAAAATCTGTAACTCTGCGTGAATGTAGTGACAACTTTGAAATGTATGCATATAAAAGAAACTCAGGATGGTTGGATATTCATTTTAAATCCAACTTTGAATCAAATTTTAAAGTGAAAAGTTTACTGTTTTATTTTATTTTATTTTCACTCAAGAAGAATCTGTGTCGACTTGATGAAACGCAGTGCATGTGTTTGCACTATTGATTGCTGCAAATGATTACCAAGAAGTAAAAAACAAATAAACCCTTACAGGAATATTCTGTTTGTGTCACTGAATGATAACAGAGGATGACTGCAAAGGAAAAAGAAACCATTGAAACATTAATTGCACTGCATTAAAAACAAAACAAAAAAACGTAGGTAACTTTTTTCCGTGATGTATTGAGCTTCTACTACAACATAAATCTTAATAATACTTGAACCAATATAAAGAATACATGTTTTCACGTTTTTTGTTTGTGCTGCAGTGTGTAATATAAGGTGTGTGTGTTGTCACTTCCCCCTTTGTTCTGTTCCCTGTGAGCCTCAGATTGTGTTTGGAGGCTGGAACAGACTTGCGTAAATCATTGAGCAACCTCTCTCCTGTGAAATCCTGAGCTCTCTACCTCTCTCTGTGTACAATAGTGTTTCAGTCTCCTGTTTCTACTTCTGTTTGGCGGTTCAGGGTAATGAAGATAAAATGCACCTAATAACCCAAAGCTTTCTTCTATTTTTGTGGATGCATTCGCTGACCTACGTGAAAAGTCAAGGTAAGTCCAAGTAGTTCAATGTTTTTATCTTACCATTACATTTACTGCTTTTTGTTTTGTTTCGGAGTTGGACCCAAAATAGTGATATTTATTTCTTGTCCCACAGACTGTACACTCCAACAGTTTTTAAATGGCCCCCTGTATGATCAAAATTTTGACACAAGCGGTATGGCGGACAGCTACAGTGGTGGAAGACAAGTCAGAGTGGGCTGCAATGTTGGCTTCAATGGCTTTTTCAAACTGACCTGTGTCGAGGGAAAATGGGATTCCAAAGGCACAATATGTAAACGTGAGTTAGCATCTATTACTTTATATATTCTACCATTACGAAGTCAGTAAGTACTTGTAAACATAATATGCAACATGTAATGTTGTATCAGTATAAGATTTGATAGATGAATGTTGTGGTTTGAATGGGTGTACATTGCCCAAGTAGGCTAAAAGTACTATTGTATCACTACTATCTTTATCTTATATAGGCTAAAATATATTTTTCTCATTCTTACTTTTGAAGCAAAATCATGTGGTCATCCCGGCGATTCCCCGTCTGCAGATTTTCATCTGGAAAAGGGAGACGATTTTGTCTTTGGGTCACAGGTGAAATACACCTGCCACAAAGGGTATGAAAATATGTATAATTACAAATGTTTAGTAAGTTTGTTTATGATTCATTCACTCACACCGTTACACATATATATTATACTTTTTACCTAGAGTTAACCCAGCAAAACAAGCAGTGTAGTGTAAATGTGGCTTTAACCCTTACATTTCAAATTAATTGATTATTATATTTCAGCCGTATTACATTCAAAGTTAACTCATGTCACAACCATGTTACACTGTTATTCCACCCATATTGATCTGCTATTTCACACATGTTACACCCTTATTACAACCGTATTACACTGTAATAACACTGTCATAACAACCATTTTATATATGGACGGAGCATGTCAAATGACTGTATCAACCGGGATACAGGAACCATCTAATGGTTGATAAGGCATGTCCATCATCCTGTTACTACATTACACTGTTTTCAGTTATCAAATGGTCAGTCGCATAAACTACCGGCGTTGCATGGCTGAAGGCTGGGATGGTAATGTTCCTGTATGTGAAGGTAAGAGCTAAAAAAATATATGTTATTCTTCCAATACCTGACACTCAAGAAACTCTACATTTAAAAATTGTTTGGGTTATGTTTGTTTCAGCGCAACAGTGTCCACTAATCAATGTGGACAGTAATGTCCTTGTGAATGGGGACATAGAGGAAGCTACCTTTGGCAATGTAGTTCGATTCAGCTGCAAGTTCAACTCTGAAGTGATGATTGGGCCAACAGAGATCTATTGTGATGAAAATGGAGAGTGGGAAGGCCAAGTGCCAAAATGCAAAGGTATTACAGGGTTTAAAAACAGGAAATACAAAGTGTCTTGTGTTGAGAACATAAAGGGAAAGGGGGAGAAGAAGACACTTACACTATTAATCACCCTGTCCAGAACACCAACATCACAAAATTCACATAATGACCACCATGTCAAATGTTAAAATAACAACAGATTTATGCAACCACACCCATGGTTAAAAGCTGCATCCAAACTACGGCTTTTCCATTTGCCTTTTCCTAAAGAAATGTTTATCCTCCTTTGTGTATTATTCAACAGAGATAAAATGTATAGCACCCGAGATTGAAAATGGTGATGTGCTTGGAGAAATCCAAGAGTACAAAGAAGATCAAGTCCTGGAGTTTCGGTGTAAACCCTCATTTATACGCGCTGAAGCCAGAGATTCAAAATGCACAAAGCAAGGAGTAAGAGCCGAATGGAGCCCCACACCTTTGTGTGAACGTAAGGATAAACAGAGTTATCCAATGTGCTGGTGACACTTACCAATAAATGTTGGTTCTGACGTATAATATGCGTACTGTTCCAACACATACAGCAATAAAATGTAAACTACAACTGCCAGCGCTGAAAGGAACCAGGTATGAACCTGCTTATAGAAACACGTTTTCACCTGGTGACGAAGTGACAGTAAATTGTGGAGACAAATACTGGATTTCTAACCGTCAACGCACCTCATTAGTAACTACATGCAAAGAGGACGGAGAGTGGACTATCAGACCGATTTGCCAAGGTATGATACTACTGTGATTGCTGTTTTTACTGTGTATGGTTCATTAAGCTGTGATGATGGTATCACTCGTCTCTTAATTTGTCACTTGAGATTTACGAAACATTTTCTTATTCTAGAGGTTACTTGCAGCAAACGAGGAGTCCCAGATGTGACCTCATGGAACTCCTGGATGGAAACATTCAAATTGGGTGAGACAGAAGGTTACAGGTGTAAGAGAGGCTACAAGAGCAAAGATGGCACCAATAGGGCCAAATGTACCCGAGATGGATGGCAACCAAATCCACTTTGTCAAGGTATTGTGAAATAAACCTTATGTTTATATGATTTCTGTTATCAAAACACACTTCATTCATAGTACGAGACACTTTTTCCAACCAACTACACACTGTGGTGCGCAATCAAAAGCACACCAATCGTCTATGGGCTTTGTACTGTGTATAGATAATTCTGCATGACAGAAACATGTGCAGAACCACAAGTAATCTGTGAAACTAAACCTTTGTATTTTTCTCCTTAACTAATCGGCGCAACATGAATGCAAAGAAAATACAGTAACAGTTAACAAAGAATATGCTCTGTAGCTGATAGACTTGTTTAAAATAGCTAAATCATGTTTTTTGAAACACAGCTTATTTTCTCCAAACACTAAACACAATTCACAAAACCACACACCAAAGTGAAGCACTGCACCCAAAGCTACATAAACACTTACCAAAACCAAACTGTTGCACCAAATGGCACACAATCAATCCAAATCATAATTATATCTCATCTATGATGGTGTTCTGTATGTGGAGAATTATGCCTATAAAGATTGTTCAAATCTATAAAAATATGGGCAGAAACACAAATATACTGTTGTTATACTTACATTTTTCTCCAAAACAAATTGCTAACATTTATTCACAACACACAGTAACAGTTGTGCAAACAATAAGTATGCCTCAAATACAGGAAATGGAATGGAAAACTTTGAGGAAAGAGAAATACAAAAAGTATTTTGACAAAAAACCGAGGAAAGAAAAATACTTACAGTTTTTTTTCCATTGCTAACACACTAAAATTACACAAAAAGCATGATTCTTTAAAGTGACACACACAGAGGAACATCTCAGCTCAAGTCTCCAAAACTCTTAACACATTCTCAGCTTTGCACAACATTTTCAATTCATCTTGGCACTTTTTGCAAATCACTGCACACCCTTCTCTAAGTAAGATACAGAAATCTGTCAGATTCACTTGTTTGTCATTTTCAAAACACTGCCATTAAAAATCCTGGCCACCTGCTCTAACCACTAATCTGCCAGCCAGTTCAAAAAGCTTTAGATTGAGAACAACGTAGGTGTGCCTAAATAAGTCAGATTGTAAAGAAATCACCCTACTTCCCACATGGTTTACAAACTCAATACAAAATGAATTCCAGAGGAGATTATGGGCCGAGTTTCTAGTCTTTTTCAATACAGCATGATATTAATTTAGTTTATTATTTTCCCATTTAGGGTAAAATAGACATTAAATCAGTGTATGTTTCAGGGTGTGGCTAACTTGTAATAGACAAGTCGCTCCCGCTGCATTGCTACCACTGATATGAAACAAATAATGTGTTTTTCAATCAATCTTTTAATTATTTTATTTTCTCCCAGTGAAAACATGCATTCGAAAGGTTTACGACAATGCAGACATTGACGGACTCTCCCTGAATGAATACGAATACACTGAACAGGTCCGGTATATTTGCAACAAAGGTTATGAGGGGCGTTTCATTATAACTTGCGGGGAAGACGGTTGGAGGGGATATTCACAATGTAGAGGTAAGAACTTTTTATTGTTTTTTTATGCTTGAACCACACCAAAATAATTGTATTTATTTGTAACAGCATCTGTTTAGTAGATTATCAAGACATTGGTCACTTAAAGAGTAAAAGGGGAGGTACCTTACTTTGTGACCTTGTCTTTAAGCTCCATAGTTTCTATTTTAACTTCTATTCATATTGTAATTTCGTTCATGTCTATTCATTTTTGTTTACTATTTGTTTAAATGTAACCTGAATAGCTGGAGAATGGGTGACTAACTTCATATTTTTCATTGAAGAGGCAGAAAGACAGTGCAAGACACCTACAATCGACTATGCAGACATTATCGGCGTTGCAAAGGAAACTTACAGGCAAAATGAACGCATCCGGTATGCATGCAAGAACAATGTTGAAAGACTCTTTACTGTTACCTGTAAAGAAAATGGTTGGACTGGGATTGAGAGCTGTTCAGGTAAAGTCAAACAACAAATTATACAACAAAAACAGTTTAAAGGCAAATTGTAGCGAGATTGGCTTTGGGTGTTTTAATAGCCTAGTCTAAGCGTGTTTTTTTAACAGCTAAAACATAACATCTTCAGTGATTTTAAAATGCATAACTACTCTGATGTAAAAAAAATACTCTTTCATGAGATTAATGTGTTTAGCAGAAATGTGTATTGTTGAATAATTTCTACTTGATGAAGTTCCTCTCTTGATTTATTGCACTCCACAGCCTTGCTATGACTTTGACTTAAATCATAATGCTATCTTGCTATCATTATGAAAATTGCAATGCTAGCATGCTGTAAAGATTTAATGTAAAGTGTCTTAGTTTAGCTTAGTACAGTTTAGCTTAGTTTAGCTTGTTAGGATATTAACATTAGCTATTTATCAAGTCACGCCATCTCAATACCTCTTATTTCTTTGTTTTTCATCGACAGCATGTTCAAACGTCATAGTCCCACATGGATTTTTTGTCGGGCCATACAATGACACTCTGTACTACTCCTGCGAAGACGGATATAAGTTTCCCACCAAGGCCTGGTGGGCTGAGGCCAAATGCAATGACAGCGTGTCGCCTGAACTTAAACAATGCATCGGTAATTCATCTTTAATCACTAAGGTCTTGTTATTACCAGCATGAAGCATACCAAAAACTCAATGAAAAAGTAGTAGAAAAATAAAGTGTTTTGGAAACGTTTAAGAGCAAGATTTGCAAAGGAAATACACAAACACATAAAATTATATACTTTCTGAAAGAGGTCAATTCTACCAGTATCACATTTTTTTACTGATTTTGCAAGCATAAAAACAATCGCAAGTATAAAGTTAACATTAAAACTTAATTTCTGCTATTAATGAATAACACAGTCACGCCACTTCAACTCCTCACCACCAAACTAAAGGCAGACCATTGATGACCTTTAATGTCCCCAAAAACCTATGTAGTCGGATTTTGCTAGTAGTTAGAAAACTTGAATTAGTTTTATTCTTTGTTTGAATTTGTTACAACTTCATTAACATTTTTTTTAAGTGACATCCTTGATTTGTGAAATTTAAAAAATGAGTTAATTATTGCTTATACCTGTTTGCAATAATAAAAACCAAATTGTTTGAAATGTATCCAATCTAGAGAATACAAAGTGTGGAGAACTTCCTGTTATTCCCAATGGGGAATTGATAGAATCACGCAGACAAGGAGAAAGCACCCAGGTTAATTGTAAAGCAGGATACCGCACTGATGTCAGATCCTTCACTTGTCGTGATGGAAAATGGCATTCCAATGGAATACCACTCAAAAAAATCTGTACACGTGAGTCATCTTCACTCTTATTTTCCCCTGTAAGTTATGATTTGAAGATCACATGGCGTAAACTAATGCTCTACATGTTTTCAACTTTTTCAGCTATTGCCACTCCCTGCAGTCCCCCACCTAAAGTAGAGAATGCAGTTGTTTTGACTCCATATCAGAAAGAGTACTTATCTGATTCGGAAGTTACCTATAAGTGCCGTGAAAGCTATACAGCGAAGGGAGAAACCACAATTCAATGCAGAGATGGGCAATGGGAGGAGAAGAACATGGAGTGCACACGTACGTACATGAACAAGCATTTCACTAAATATTTGTTATATTATATAAACTATGTTAAAGTGAATTTATATAAGGTAGTATATTGTTTCATAATAGAGCTGTTATTATGTAGCCTTAATTTGGTGTTCTTACAACTTTAATAATGACCTATGATTTTAACTGATAAATAACGCCTTAAGAAATGCTACAATTATTTTCCAATGTATTATCATCATTAAGAGGTGACGCAGAAGATGCACTGATTTATGTTTATAGGTCGCAAATGAAAAGCCTCTCAACATATGTAAAAGAAATGGAATAGAAGACAAAACGCATAACTATAATTCAGCAAGAAACATTTAACACTAACATTGCTACGCTTACGTTTAAATGTTTATATTTAAAACTACAAACCATCAGCCTGTTTCTTATAAGTTGTATAAATTATTAACAATAAAGATGTTGAGATGTAACTTCATATGTTGTCAGCCAAAATACCCATTCTGGCAAACCTAAAATGGCCTGTTACAACTACAGCATTTATAGACTTTGTTATGGTTAGGATTAGGTACTAGCTTCTCTTGGTAATGGTTAGAGAACGATCAGAGGAATCATGTAGAAAATGATGGAGCTGAATGCATTATTCACACACTGCACTTATATGATAGTGAACACATTTATTTCCTCCCACAGCTCCCACTCAAAAACAGTGATGCAGTGTTGGCGGTCCAAAGAAATGCTTTTTGCCTCTGTTCATCAGTCAGAAAGTGATTTTGCTAGGTGCATTACTCATACTCATATATCGTCTTAATGCACAATCATAAAACACACAATTGTTGAAAATGGAATGACTGAATCAATCATTTTTGTATTACAGCGCCTTTATACATTTGTCATATTGATTAAAGAAATCAGTGAAAATTGCCTTATTTGGTCTCTTTATTGTGTTATTCTGAAAAACAAGTCCTTAGCGACTAAATATTCCTTTTTTTAAGTTATTGTAAGCAGCATTTAGAGTAATGACAAACTAAAGCTGTACTTACACAGTGCTTTATCAGGTCTTTTTGCTTTTTCATACTACCAGTAATTTACCCTTTCACACCTCATTCATACAGAGCTGTTCCAAGGTTTCAAGGTTTCAAGGTTTCAAGGTTTCAAGGTTTTTATTTGTCATATGCACAGCAGATACAGCGTATATGTTGGCAATGAAAATCTTATGTCGCGTGCTCCTCCAACAACTCAACATACATGGTGCAAAAGATAAATAAAATAGTAAAAAAGAGAGAAGAATATTTACAATATCAACAATACAGATTTGAGGAGGTGAAATATATATATGTGGAATACATTGAGAGTATTTAAATACTTTACACTGTTGAATGAGGAGGTATGGACAGATGCATATATTATGTATAACAGATGTATATGGCAGATATGTATAATATATAGATATGTGTACTATAAACAGATATGTATAATATATAGATATGTGTACTATAAACAGATATGTATGGCAGATGTGTATAATATATATGTATGTGTGTACTATAAACAGATGTGAGTAGACATTCACACAGCTCAGGAGTTCAGTAGTCTTATAGCCTGTGGTATGAAACTGTCTCTGAGTCTGGTGGTCTTGGTCCGGATGCTGCGGTACCGTCTGCCAGACGGCAGCAGACAGAACAGATTGTTGCTGGGGTGATGGGGGTCCTTTAATATCCTACCGGCCTTCTTCCTACACCGCTGGGTGTAGAGGTCCTCCATGGATGGCAACTCCGTCCTGGTGATGTGCTGAGCAGTTTTCACCACCCTCTGTAGAGTCTTACGGTTGAGGGCGGTGCAACTGCCATACCAGGCGGTGATGCAGCCAGTCAGGATACTCTCGATGGTGCACCTGTAGAAGTTGCAGAGTATCCTGGAGTCCATGTTGAACTTCCGCAGCCTGCGGAGGAAGAAGAGCCGCTGTCGAGCCGTCTTGGATATGACCCTGGTGTGATGTGTCCATGTCAGGTCCTCACTGATGTTAACCCCGAGGAACCTGAAGCTGCTGACTCTCTCCACAGGAGTCCCGTCGATGGTGATGGGTGTGTGTGCTTCTCTCTGCCTCTTCCTGTAGTCCACAATCAGCTCCTTTGTTTTGCTGACGTTGAGATGGAGGTTGTTGTCCTGGCACCAAGATGTCAGGGCTCTGACCTCCTCTCTGTACGCCGTCTCGTCGCCGTCTGTGATCAGGCCGATGACGGTCGTGTCGTCAGCAAACTTGATGATGGTGTTGGAGCTGTGTGTGGCCACGCAGTCGTGCGTGAACAGGGAGTTACAATTACTATTGGAAACCTGCATTCACAAATTCATGCCATCAGAAGCAATTCAGGGTTCAGTATCTTGTCAAAGGATACATCGACATGCTGACTGCAGAGGCTGGAATCGAACCCACAACCCCCAGGATCAAAGACGACCGCACTCCATCGCTGCAACAATCACCGACACAAAAACTAATTAGAACTTTCCTGAAACCTATAATAATAATAATAATAATAATAATAATAATAATAATAATAATAATAATAATAATAATAATAATAATAATAATAAAACATGTTATTTGTATTGCACTTTTCATTTCAGCAATCTCAGAGTGCTAAAGAGCAGGATTTTTTTTTTAACCTAAACCTTTTAATCAAACAGTCATAAGGAGGAAAAATACAGTTTCCAGAATCACAGTATTTACAGTGGCTTCACAATTTAAAAATGTTTAATCTTGGGAGAAAATAATAATAATAATAATAATAATAATAATAATAATAATAATAATAATAATAATAATAATAATAATAATAATAATAATAATAATAATAATGTGTTTTGAGGAAAATTATAAAGAATAGGAAGAAAGTAACTTGTGAAATTCCTTGGTTCTATTGCACTGTTGAGTAATATAAATGTAACACTGTGAAATTGTGAAATATGAAACAACAATATATTATCAACATGATTTAAAATAATAAATAATGATTTGTGATTATTTAAATACTTAATAAATAGTTATTACAATTTTAAAGAGCAAATAAAATGGTTTATTAAAAACTAAAAAATATAAACTATTTGGACAAGAAATGCACTTACAGAGCAGTTGTAGAGTATAGGTTGCCCCCAATGTAGAAAAGTGCAGTAGAAAAAACTATAAATAAAACAGCACAGTGGTCATTTAGATTTAAAAGGGACAAAGTATACTATTGTTTTCCACCAGGACTTTCAAGAACAACATTGAGTTAAAAAAGGGCTCATTGGTCAGTCAAGTTAGGGTAAGAAAAATGTTTAGGGTGACTCGTACTTTAAAAGATGTAAATATGAAATTTCTTAAGCATTATTTAATTTACTTTTAGTTAAACATCAATAGTGCAGTATAAACATTCATTTTATTTCAATACATTAACTGTAATTCCTTCTTTGACAGTTGTTTTGAAGGTGTTAGTTCTACTTACAGTTTTTTACAGTTGCTAACACACTAAAATGACATGCATAACACAATTATTTAAACTGACACACAGAGAGCAAAACCTCTTAAGTCTCCAAAACTCTAAACACATTTTCTGCTTTACACACATTTTGCAATTCAAAATGGCACATTTTAAATGCACTGAACACGGTTCTCTGCATAAGACACAACAATCTGACACAAAGTCACATGTTTGCCATATCAAAACACTGCCATTCAAAATAACATTTCATGAGCTAATTGGCCAAAATATTTGCCACCTGGCCAAACACCTCAATGCTTAATTGTTAGCACTTCAATCAGGAAGTAAGCACTATAAAAGCACCACAGGTGAGCATCTTTTTTTACAACAACAATGGAAGAAGTTGCAGAGAGAGGAAGAGGAAGGGTGAAAATGAGAGGAGGAGGAAGAGTGAGAGGTAGGGGTAGAGTTGGTAGAGGAGTTCATGGCCAAAGACAACAACTTTCAAATGAAATCAGAGCAACCTTAGTTGATCATGTCATCAACCATGGGCTGACAATGCGAGAGGCTGGACAGAGAGTGCAGCCCAACTTGAGCCGTTTTACTGTCGCCTCTGTCATCTGGACATTTAGACTGGAGCACAGGCATGTAACTAAAGGACTGAGAGACGCAACCATGGTGGAGGAAGGGGCCTAATGTTCACCGGGGTACAGGAAGCTGCCATTGTAAACTTGGATTTGGAAAGTAATGAAATCAGATTAAGAGATATTCAAAGTCACATCATCCAAGACAACACCGTATTCAACAGTTTGTCCACATTGGCTCGCATTTTCGAGCAAAACCAAATCAGTATGAAACAACTTTATAAGGTGCCTTTTGAGAGAAACTCTGAAAGAAACAAAGAGCCCATACCACCGTATGAATGATGCAGAGCATCGAAGAAACAGGTATGTTATAGTATGGGACAACGTGAGCTTTCATCATGCAGCCGCAGTCCAAACCTGGTTTGCTAACCACCCACCATTTGTCGTGCAATACCTCCCACCATACTCACCATTTCTGAACCTCATAGAAGAGTTCTTTTCAGCATGGCAGTGGAAGGTTTACGACCGGCAGCCCTTTGTGCACATGCCTCTTTTGCAGGCTATGGAAGAGGCATGTGATGAAATTGATGTGGGTACGATTCAGGGATGGATAAGGCACTCAAGGCGCTTATTCCCTCGATGTCTGGCAAGGGAAAATATTGCCTGTGATGTGGACGAGGCGTTGTGGCCAGATCCAGCTATGCGGCGAGATGCTGCCTAATTACAGTATTTTTCTCGCCTCTTTTTTAAATATATATTTTTTCTGCACATTTTTTCTGTAATTTTCTTTTTCAGTTTACTGTTTTTTGTTAGCATATTTTTGTTTACTCCAATGTATCTGCTGTGCATATTTTGCATTGACTTTTTTGGTGAAAAATAAAAAATAACAGCAGCATGTGTGTGTATCTGCAAACATTTCTGTGCATGTGAACAATCTGAAGAATTTTCAACAATTTGAACTATTTTA
Source organism: Eleginops maclovinus (assembly GCF_036324505.1). Lineage (NCBI taxonomy): Eukaryota > Metazoa > Chordata > Actinopteri > Perciformes > Eleginopidae > Eleginops > Eleginops maclovinus. The sequence continues at coordinate 10,611,667 of NC_086357.1, forward strand.
GTATTATGGCAAAGCTTACTAAAGAGGTTAGTGCTTTACATTTTGCCCAACAGTGTGTAGTTGGTGAGACAAAAATCTGGTAATATGAATGAAGTGTGTGCCGTTTGGTACAAAAGTTAGATTTTCATAATGGTATATGTAGTTTTGGTTGCAGTGCTTCATTTTGCAGGATATATAAGGTATTTTGCAGTTTGGGTGTGTGGTCGTGTGAATTGTATTAAGTATTTTGATAAAACCAGGATAGTTTCCAAAATTGTGTTTAAGCAATTATAAAAAACTGTAATGATTTCAACAACGGACTTTGACTCTGTAGTATCCACACATTGAATATGGGTGTTACGTGCGGTGTTGTTTGTGTTTTTCTCTCCCCCTCTCCCTCTGATTGTCTTGCTGCAGGTGCAGCTTCTCCCTCAGGTGCTCCCAATCTGCAATCAAGGCCTGCCTAAAGGCCTGAGGAAGGCTGCAGTCTCGCTCTCTTTCCCCTCCTGTGACCTCCTGTGACGGCAGTGGCAGTCGGTGCAGCAGCGTGACTTTTCGTTATCCATTAAACCGCGTTTGATTAGTGTTGTTTCGAGTTATAGCTGTCGCTTTTGTTTGTAAGAAAGTTGTTTTGATTTACAGTTAGTTTGCTCTATTTTGTTTTGAGTAATTAAAGTCTCCCAACTTTTGCAATCAGTTTCCTCTCTCTGTTTTACTCCCGGTATTTTATCTTTTGTTACTTCCCTTGTACCCCTTGTTTTTAAGAGAAGGTAACAGAGGTAACTTGACATAATACTCACAAACATATCAGTCCCTCAGCTTTAGTTCTAGGTTTCTATTCAAAGTTGCCTTAAGATAGTGTTAAACCAGTATTTTTTACTGCATAAAACGATACCAATTTATATTCACTTTAATGCGGTAGTTTATTAAATACATCATTTGCTTTTGACATCCTTGTGACTGATCCTGTTGGGTCTAACTTGAGTTATCATAAAATATATCCTGACATCTGTCCCAAATGTTTATTGACATAATGTTTTTAGAAGGTGCAGACTCTCTTGCTGTATGTTATGAATTATTTAAAGGATACCAAAGGAATACACAAAAAAAATGGTGGAAAAGGTATTCTCAAAGTACCAGATTATAGGAATACTCTGCTACAAGTTTTGCATTTAAAATGTTGCTCAAGTAAAAGTACAAAAGTATTAGCATCAAAATATACTTGAAATACCAAAAGGAAAAGTACTCACTTTTCAGATTAGCCCATTTCAGAAAACTATGTATTATATGTTTTGATTATAACTATTTACGCATTAAAGTCTTATCGAAGCTGGTAAAGGTGCAGCTAGTTTTAAAGACTTTGTATGCAGGTTAGCATGTGAATTTACTCCAGGTGTAACTAAAATCTGATTTAAGGGTAGGTTATATTTCACATCATTAATCCAAATTAACTGAAGGTATTAAATGAATGTAGTGTAAAAGTACAAAGGAGCATAAAATGGAAATACTAGAAGTAAAGTACAAGTACTTAAAATGTTACTTAAGTACAGTACTTGAGTACATCTACTTACATACTTAACACCACTGCAAATGGATTATTTATAGTACAAAATATACTGTATGTGAACTTTTCTGGAGCTTTTATTATTGTTTATGTGAACAGCGTGTGCTCTGTGTTTTCTTATGCGTCACGTTGTGTTCATATAGCGTTGTGCAATCCCACTGACCCTCAGTAGTCCCCGAGGACTATGGCTGGGGACAAACACAAAAAGACAGAGTTTGTCATAGAAGTTAGTCTCTGTTAGACTTTGTCACTGCACGGCTGCTCCTCAAAATGCAATTGTCTTTATTCCTCTTCTTTCTCCAACTGTGGGGGAGTTTGGACGTTACCTTATCACAGCATGGTAAGACAGACTTTTTTTTGTATTTGTTTTTTCGGTAGTAGAAACAGATGACAGGTTAAAGGGAGCGGGGTGAAGTTCATGGTTGTGATGTTGGACTTTTTTAAGTTATAGTTTCCTGTAACTTTATATCCTATTTTTTAAGACATGTTCAATTAACTATTTTATTCCCATGTTGCTGTTTGTTAGCATGTTCAAAGCTCCCAGATGTTCCTAATGCCCATGTGGATGACGAGACCAAGAAAGTTGAGTACCAAGAAGGAAACGTGATACATTTCACTTGTGAAACTGGTTATATATCAGGTCTAACCATCAGATACGTATGCACAATCAAAGGCTGGATTGCAATCCGTGAAGGAGGGTGTCACTGTGAGTTAAATATTTTTCTTCTTCATTTATCTTGAGTCATTTTACCATTACCACTGTAGTGACGGCTTTCATCAGTTTACAACATATATGAATCCTTTATAAACTAGAATTCTTTTGTCACTGTTGCTTAAGTAAAACTACAAAAGTATTAGCATCAATATATACTTAAAGAGCCAAAAGTAAAAGTACTCATTCTGCAGATTGGCCCGTTTCAGAATAACATATATGATATATTTTGATTATAATTATTGATGCATTAAAGTCTTATCAAAGCTGGTAAAGGTGCAGATAGTTTTAAGGACTTTGTTTACTGAAGGGTAGCTTGTGAATTTAATCCAGGTGTAACTGAAGTCTGATTTGAGTGTTGATTATATTTCACATTATTAATCCAAATCTGCAAATTATCTAAAGGTATTAAATAAATGTAGTGAAGTAAAAGTACATGATTTGCCTCTAAATTATGGTGGAGTAGAAGTACAAGGAAGCATAAAATGGAAATACTTCAGTAAAGTACAAGTATCTCAAAATTGTAAAAGTACAGTACTTGAGTAAATCTACTTAGTTACTTCCCACCTCTGAAAACACCTGAATAATGTTTTACTCTTTTCATCAGAAGTAATAATTACATGGTACGAAGAGATTTAAAAAATGGTACATAAATGGTGCTGACAAAAAAAATCTAATAGACATCGATATTGTTCTATCCACAGAAAAAAAAAATGAGCCTACACAATGCAGAGTTCTTATCAAAAACCAAGCTTAATTGAAAATCAAGTCAATGTCAATTTGCGTTCATCTTTGATTGAAATACAAAAGATCAAATCATTGATAATTGCAAAGCTCTGTTACGGCCTTTTTTTTCTTCAGTAAAGCCATGTGAACTTCCGGACGAGACTCCCAATGGCTTCTATGAAATTATCCGTGGGAAGGAGCTTGTTTTTGGATCAATAATTAAATACTTTTGTAATGAAGGGTAAGTGCACATGGAATTATTCATAAAATTGACATGTTGTTGTAAGACATATGTCACATTATTTCAATTGTTTTAAATGATGTGTTTTTAGTCATAGCAAATTAAAATGTCCCAATATGTACTCTCACCTTCTTTATGATGTGTTATAAACCATATAATATAGTTTTACTTAAAAATGCAGAAGTTTTAAATTGGAACTGGCACATTCCATTACACATAACTGTTACACAATTGTTTAATGGTGTTAGAGTGATATAGCTCATAAATATATATCCATCTGGCACTTTGTTTTTCCTACCCTTGGTAATTTATCTGATGATGTTCATCTCAGCATGTAAACCTTTATTGTACTGTTTAATTACAGATATCACATGGTGAGTAAGGAGGACACCAGGACTTGTTTGCTGGATAATTGGACCAATCACTTGCCAATATGTGATTGTAAGTCTTGGTAACAACACAGCAGCAATATTGTTCAACGTTCTGTCAATTACTATTAACTTCATAGCTAGCATGAACATTCGTGTGGTTGTTTAACAACAACAGATTGTATTTTATTAAAGAACAGTAGCTTCTTCAGTATCTTTAGAATTGCAAAGTCATAGGAGCCCAGTGTTAATGTTAAATGACTCAGTTGGCTCAAAACTCTACCGAACCAATCATCAGAACCAAAGAGCCACAATTAGAAAGTATGTGTTTCTTTGATAAAAAGTCAAAGGTACAAGACTGTAGTAAAAAACAAAAAAGGGAGGGGTTAATACAACTCCCAAGGTGCATTTCGCTAAAATACATCCAAGCTTCAACCCATTCCGTTGACATTTTTTGGGTTAGTGATGGATGAATTCAACATCTATGGTGATATGTTTTGACAGGAACACCTGATCTGTGCCTCACTGTCTTACCTCAATTACAACTGCGACCAGGGCTCATGGATACTGTAGTGTTTCATTTGTTGATCTTACAAAAATGACCTTAAGTTCTACAAAGGAATCTGAAATGATTAAAGTGGTGGTCACAACAACAAAGAGTTGTTTCATTACCTAAAAAAGTCTTGTGTTTTCTGTGGTAAATGAGAATATTTGTCTCATTTTCAGACTCATTGTATTTTTGGTTTACTACAACATGTTTTACATACTTGTGATGTTTAAAAAACCCATTTTATTTTCCTTCATTGACCTTACTGAGTGTTTGTGTTGACTCAGCTTTGAGCTGCGATCCCCCGCCTGCAGACGGAGGGTTAACAGTAAAAGGTATTCCAGAAAATGACGACCCCATACTTCCTGACCGCTTCCTGGAATTCATCTGTGATGGTCCTGGGAAATATCTGAATGGCAGTTCGTGGCTGACATGTGGTAAAGACGGAAAGTGGGACAATGCATTCCCAACTTGTGAAGGTAAAATTCAATAAACATTCTGAGCACAATAGCTGTGTAAAACCTTTTTTTATATGTATGTCACTAAGTTCCTCATTTGACAATATCTGTTTACATTTCTTTCAGACATCACTTGCGAAGTTCAAGAGTTGTCCCTTCATCTCAATGTAGCTGGACTAGCTACAGCTAATAAAACAATAAAGGTTGGACATAAATTACACTTTCAATGCGAGGGTGAATATGCAATAGATGGCCCTGAAGAAATCACATGTTTACAAAATGGCCAGTGGAATGCCCCATTTCCAACTTGTGCTGGTATGTTCACTTTCATTGGACGTTAAACCAATTTACATACATTTTACATTACTTTATTCATATTTGAGTTCACCCATCCCTTCAGGACATAGTTATTCACAGGCCAACCCACTGAATATCATAAAAAACTATGGTAGCTAGACACAATCTAAATATTTGATGTTTTATTAGAGATACAGAAGATGTTAACATGTGAGATATGTTTATAGTAACATTAAGCTCAAAGTCTGCTGATTCATAATTGCAGACATTTTTCTACAAAATTTCCTCTCAAGAAACAGCAATATATTTTGTATATGCATTTTTAAAAAGTGTTGTTACTTGGGGGCAGTCGAAAGGAGCTGACACTGACATTAGTAATTATCTTCAAGTTAACTTTGTTTAAATGCTAGCAGTCAGTGTTTTAGTGTTGGTTTTTTTCTTTACAAACAAAGCTTCCCCCTGACGTCGAACATGATGAAATCAGAGCCCTGAGAGCAGACCAAGCCAGTTAAGTGGCGGGTCTGAAAAAATCAACATAATGTGACTTGTTGTTAGCTTTAGAATGCTCTTTATAGACTCATTTATAAAATCAAACATCCAATTAGATAGACATTTTTGTGCTGAATGCTGCCACATACCCTTCTGTAGCTCTGTATGATTCTAATATAAATGAGCAACAAGACATAAGAAGTTTTGGACATTTTAGATGAAATCCAAAAAGTCAGATTTTTGGTCTTTCTGTTGTTTGGACTGAACAAAACTCTTGATTGACCAGATTTTCTTCTCCAAACAGAGAAATGCAAAGTCACGGGTGTATCTACAAGTGTAATCGTCACCTCACACCAACAACAAAAGCAACTAAAAAAAGGACAAAAGTTGACGTTTAGATGCCGTAATACTGCAGACACTCTTCGGGGGAATGCAGAAGTGAAATGTTTAGAAAACGGACAGTGGAGTGCTCCCTTCCCAACATGCGGAGGTGAATCTTTTTGTTCTAGCTTATCTACATTACATCAACATCAATGTCTTTCTTCTGCTATGTTTCCTAGTATAGAGATTTAATTCTGACTGTCTCATGGTGATTAAACTGTCATAAAATTCACTGCAATCTGGATATATATCGCCTTGTTCATGACCTGAACATCAACACTTGCAACAAGGTATGGTTTGTTGCAGAGCTGTGACAATAGACTGTATTTGTTTTAAGCTAAGTGAACCCAGTAAAATGGCAGTGTGTATGTTTACAGACTTCTGTAGGAAAAATACCATAAGAGCGTTTATTCATTTGTGTGGGGTTTTTTTACATTCTTTCAGCTCCTTTGGGTTGTAGAACACCAACATCCCTTGAAAATGGAGACATTGAAGGAACTCTTACACACGAGTACAGGCACGGAGCAAAGGTTAAATACATCTGTCAGAATTACTACACCATGCAGGGTGATCCTTACAAAACCTGCAAAAATGGCGAATGGATTGGACAAATGACATGCCTCAGTAAGTTACAATTGAATTAATATTTTTCATTCTGTGAGGGTTTTGGTATAAGGAAATATCTTGTTCCTGTCTGTTTACCAGTTTGCTAGCCAGTAAGTCTTTGAATGTTGATTACTGAGAACAAGAACAAGATATTGCTTACATTTGGTAATTCAAGCCCTTAATATATGTTTGCGTATGAATTAGGCGTTATAGTCATTTCCCATTAAAAATGTGCTGTTTATCCATTTTCTCTTGCAGAACCCTGCACTGTGAATAGCCAAGACATGAGCACACATAATATTGACTTCAGATATAGAGGTGACAATAAACTTTATTCAGCCCATGACGATGTAATCGAGTTCAGGTGTACCGAAGGAGACCCAGACCGTAGATGGAGCATGCGTCAGAAATGTATTGATGGTGTGATGTTCCTGCCCACTTGTCAGTAAAGCTTTTTAGTCAACTGTATGTCATAGACAGGAACTAGCTGGATAAACATGTAATGGATTAACCAAAGTAAAGAGTAAGACCAGTTATTTCCTAATCGACTGTGTGTAACCCAGTACTCTGTGTGGTCATTTTAATAAAACATATATGTTCACTTGGTCTGTATTCTGCCTCTATTTTCGTTTCTGGGATAAACTCTTTATCTTTCATGGAAAGGAAAAAAAGACGATATCCAAAATATTAACAAAGCACAATAAATTAAGAAACTGGACATAGATTCCTTATAATGATTGGACCTAAACGTAAAGAGCATTTTCCATGAAGGCTTCTTCAACAGTTTTCAAGGAGCAGATCCCCCAAACATCAGAAATACATATTTTGCTTCGCACCTGTATTGCTATTTAGCAATCTGTATTGTTTGGGTCTGCTGTAGAGATGTCTGCCTTCTCTTGAATATGATGGCACTAGATGCTACTCGACTTGTGTTGCTCATAGCTTCAAAAAGAATGCATTTCAGATTTAGAATTTAAAAGCAATGTTTATTTCCGGAAATCTTAAAATAAGCCACAGAAATGGTTGTAAGCAGTTTCATGTAGGAATTATTTTCTTTCTACCGAGCTACATTTGCCTCCAGATAGACAAATACTGTATATATATATATATATATACAGTATTTATTTATTTTTTCATTGGATTTGTTCACCTGTTTTTACCATATTTGTAAAAAAAAAAAAATCTACATATGAAAATCCCCAGACTTACTGTATATTCTAAATACTGAGAAAAAAGCATAGAATAACTCTAAAAACATGTTTTTGTGAACTAAAACAGGAGTTTTTATAGTAAAAAGGTAGTTTATACAAATGTGCAAATAGTTGTCTGTATGTACAAAGATGCTGTCCAAGCAATTTGGGAATTTTTAGTATTGCAAAGAGTGCGGTGTGTTGCAGTGCGACGTGCATTGTACAATCCCACTGGGCAGTCCATGCTTTTAACCTCAGCGCTCCTTAAGGACTCAAACAACAACATTACTCAAAGAAACATGCTGTTGTCTGTAATCCTCCTGCTTTTCCAACTGTGGGGGAATGTGGAAGTTTCCTCATCACAGAACGGTAAATATGAGTCTTTTTATCAATGTTATATTTCAGGGTAAATATTGCACAGTTAATAATAATAATAATTTGACTTTATATAGCGCCTTTCTAGGTACCCAAGGCCGCTTTCCATTGTGTGAGGACAGACAGAAAACAAAAAAACAAACAAAAAACTAGGGCAAATAAAAAAATAGAATAATAGAGTCAAATAAAATAGAAAACTAAAATTGCAGTTGTGGTAGAAGAACGGGGGACTAAGATGAGTTAGTGGTCAAAGGCCATGGTGAAGAGGTGAGTTTTTAATGCGGATTTGAAAATGTCAAGGGAGGCAGCATTGTGGATCTCTGCAGGAAGAGCGTTCCAGAGGGTGGGGGCACTGAACACCCTGTCACCAAAGGTTCGGAGGCGAGTGCGGGGAATAGAGAGAAGGCCTGTGTCCGAGGACCGCAGACTCCGTGTAGGTGTGATAAGCACAGTCCAGAGTAAATATGTGTACGTAAATAAAACCTGTATTATATATTGCCTTTTAAAAGATATGCTTAGAATGGGGGAACTAGACTGATTCAATTTGTCATTTTCTTTTTAAAGATATGTCAAAAAGTATTTTGGGCTGAAGGGTAGTCGTGACAGGATACTGAAATGTCCTCTGTGCTCTCCATTCTTATCTTTATGTTTGTGCAACTTTACAGTACATGTTACATATTGATAATTTAATAATTGCAACCTGCTTACAACAATACTCTCTTTATCATTACCCAAATGCTTTTAGTAACTTTAGGTTGTGGGAGACCACCACCCCTTGCAGATGGAGACATCAAGGAAACTGTTCGAATCCACTACAGGCACCTAGAAAGGGTTGAATACATCTGTCAGAATTACTACGTCAAGGAGGGAGAGCCCTACAAAACCTGCATCAATGGTGAATGGATTGGACAGATAAGATGCCTCAGTAAGTTATAATTCCCTTTACATGTTTCACCTTCTTTTAGCATTTTTGCATAATTAGGGAGTTTGTTGCTTGATTAACATAATAATTGTAAAGAAACATAACATATTACAATTATTAAACATTGAGAGGTGGAAAAGCATCTGTTTTACCTTGACTAAAAATAAATATGCTGTCATAGAGTAACATTTTATCAGGACAACATGTCAAATCATCATAGCTATGCTATGCTAGCTTGGGAAAGAGCCAGAGCTAACCTAAGATAGCTAAAGCTCAATTTGCTCAAAGATTTTTCACTAGCTATTATCTCAAGTTAAAGAAGAACAATTGAGACCGAGAGCTACCTGAAGGGCAACATAATATGGAGGGCTGCTTGTTTGATATGATCTTTCTGAAGAATAATACATTTGCATATCATTCATTTAACAGGCTATATATAAGAATATTAAATAATTACATATTATTATTATTAATATTATTATTATTATGCATAGCTACAGTCTATTGTCAACACACGGATCAAATTAGAGAGTATTTTCCCGCTTCAGTGACAGCGGTGGACAATATCAAACACTGCTGCAATTGGGCCCAAATAGTTCAAATGTAAGTGTTCTCTGTGGCATGTTATGGTTGTGAGTCATGGAGACAAATTAGCAGAAACACTTCAGACAAAGTTTATAAGTTTTGACATATTTCTCCAAGCATAGTGATCAGAAGTTAAAAAATATTCTGAATGTTGGATTTAATTTACCGAAAACACTCGCTACACAGGGCGGAAAGACTCCTCTCCTCTGAATGACTTTAAAGTATTAACAATATGTTGTTTATCCATTTTGTCTTGCAGAACCCTGCACTGTGAATAGCCAAGACCTCAGCACACATAATATTGGCTTCAAATATACACGTAACAATAAACTGTATTCAATCCATGACGATGTAATCGAGTTCAGGTGTACCAGAGGAAGCTCTGACGGCACATTGAACATGCGTCAGAGATGTGTTGATGGTGTGGTGCTGCTACCCACTTGCCAATGAAGGGGTTATTTTACTCAAAGTGACTGGCCTGAATGGCTGAATTAACATGTAATTACTAAATAAAAGTACAATAATGGAGCATATATGACTGACCTGAATTGCTGTGCCTACTTCAGCTCTGTCCACTGTTGTAAATTGTAATAAAACATCAATCACTCTGTTTCCTTCCTTCTATTTATTATGATATAATATATGTACATACTCATTACCATCTTTATTTTCCAACTATAAGAATTTCATTGAGAAGATGAGGACACTACCGGTACTTTTTAGTATTATAAGTATTTATTAGTGAGATCTGCAATATATGCAACATTTATATGCTGCTTACACAACAATGCATAAATATTCAACATTTAATTACATCATATAAAATGTGTCATTCTGCTGAACAGTATCAACTTTGGTACACATATAAAAGGGATGTCAAATGAACATGTAAGTTAAGGTTAATTAAATATAAAAGTAATACTGTGTTGAAAAGGGAAAAGATGAAAGCAAATGAATGCATTTATAATAATACATTTTTATTTTTATAAACTGATTGTTACTGGAAGGTTCTGCATGTTAAATTAGACTTCCTTTATTGCCAAATAACTCGCTTTGTCATAGCCACATAACATTTTCAACTATCTCGGTGCAAGGGAACCATGTTGTGTCCCCCATCAAAAGTATGCGCCTTGCTGGCAAATGATTGAAAATAAAACTGTTTATTTATTTCAGAATAATATTTGTTATAGGTTTTGATTATAATTACTGACGCATTGAAGTGTTATCAAAGCTGGTAAAGGTGCAGCTAGTTTTAATGATTTTGTATACTGCAGGGTTGCTGGTGATTTTACTCCAGGGGAAACTAAAGTCTTATTTAAGTGTTGATTACATTACACATCATCAATCCAAATCTGTAAAGTGACTAAAGGTATTAAATAAATATTGTAGGGTAAAAGTACACGATTAGCCCCTGAATAGAAGTGGAGTAGAAGTACAAAGTATCTACAACTGTATTTAAATACAATATTTGAGTAAATGTGCTTAGTTACCCTACCCCACTGCCCCTCTCCCACCACTGTTCTGTCACTGACTGAGAAAAGGAATACCCTTTGGTACATTGAGATTGGTTCGATGTTTTGATGGTGTGATGACCCTGCCCTCTGCCAGTAAACGATTGAGCTAACTGGAAGTGAAATGAGATTGCTGGACTCACGTGTTAATGATTAACCAGAAGAAAGAGATTGACAAGACACACAGGAAGCCAGTGTACTTTTTGTAGAACAGGAGGGATATGGGTCTTTATTGGGACTTTGTAGAGAGACATTACTTAAGTAATGATAGAAGGTACGGGAACAACTTATTCTAAACCCGTGTCAGACAGCAGTCCTTAAATTTATGGACTTCTTCAGATAAGTCAAATGTAAATAATTACATTTCTGGTCTGGATTTGTCAGGTATTTCCAAATAAGGGTTGTTTTATATAGTTTTTTACAATTTCTTAAACACAATTTTGGAAACTATCCTGGTTTTATCAAAATACTACACAATTCACACAACCACACACCCAAACTGAAAAATACCTCATATATCCTGCAAAATGAAGCACTGCAACCAAAACTACATATACCATTATGAAAATCTAACTTTTGTACCAAACGGCACACACTTCATTCATATTACCAGATTTTTGTCTCACCAACTACACACTGTTGGGCAAAATGTAAAGCACTAACCTCTTTAGTAAGCTTTGCCATAATACTAAAATAATTCAAATTGTTGAAAATTCTTCAGATTGTTCACATGCAGAGAAATGTTTGCAGATACACACACATGCTGCTGTTATTTTTTATTTTTCACCAAAAAAGTCAATGCAAAATATGCACAGCAGATACATTGGAGTAAACAAAAATATGCTAACAAAAAACAGTAAACTGAAAAAGAAAATTACAGAAAAAATGTGCAGAAAAAATATATATAAAAAAAAGAGGCGAGAAAAATACTGTAATTAGGCAGCATCTCGCCGCATAGCTGGATCTGGCCACAACGCCTCGTCCACATCACAGGCAATATCTTCCCTTGCCAGACATCGAGGGAATAAGCGCCTTGAGTGCCTTATCCATCCCTGAATCGTACCCACATCAATTTCATCACATGCCTCTTCCATAGCCTGCAAAAGAGGCATGTGCACAAAGGGCTGCCGGTCGTAAACCTTCCACTGCCATGCTGAAAAGAACTCTTCTATGAGGTTCAGAAATGGTGAGTATGGTGGGAGGTATTGCACGACAAATGGTGGGTGGTTAGCAAACCAGGTTTGGACTGGGGCTGCATGATGAAAGCTCACGTTGTCCCATACTATAACATACCTGTTTCTTCGATGCTCTGCATCATTCATACGGTGGTATGGGCTCTTTGTTTCTTTCAGAGTTTCTCTCAAAAGGCACCTTATAAAGTTGTTTCATACTGATTTGGTTTCGCTCGAAAATGCGAGCCAATGTGGACAAACTGTTGAATACGGTGTTGTCTTGGATGATGTGACTTTGAATATCTCTTAATCTGATTTCATTACTTTCCGAAACCAAGTTTACAATGGCAGCTTCCTGTACCCCGGTGAACATTAGGCCCCTTCCTCCACCATGGTTGCATCTCTCAGTCCTTTAGTTACATGCCTGTGCTCCAGTGTAAATGTCCAAATGACAGAGGCGACAGTAAAACGGCTCAAGTTGGGCTGCACTCTCTGTCCAGCCTCTCGCATTGTCAGCCCATGGTTGATGACATGATCAACTAAGGTTGCTCTGATTTCATTGGAAAGTTGTTGTCTTTGGCCATGAACTCCTCTACCAGCTCTACCCCTACCTCTCACTCTTCATCCTCCTCTCATTCTCACTCTTCCTCTCTCTGCGACGTTTTCCATTGTTGTTGTAAAAAAAGATGCTCACCTGTGGTGCTTTTATAGTGCTTACTTCCTGATTGAAGTGCTAACAACTAAGCATTGAGGTGTTTGGCCAGGTGGCAAATATTTTGGCCAATTAGCTCATGAAATGTTATTTTGAATGGCAGTGTTTTGATATGGCAAACATGTGACTTTATGTCAGATTGTTGTGTCTTATGCAAGGAAACCGTGTTCAGTGCATTTAAAACGTGCCATTTTGAATTGCAAAATGTGTGTAAAGCAGAACATGTGTTTAGAGTTTTGGAGACTTAAGAGGTTTTGCTCTCTGTGTGTCAGTTTAAATAATTGTGCTATGCATGTCATTTTAGTGTGTTAGCAACTGTAAAAAACTGTAATACACACAATGTATATATAGGTAAACCAATCAGAGAGAAAGAGAGAGAGTATGTGTTTGTGTGTTGTAGGGGAGAGGTGCTCGTAATTTTTTACATTGTTAGGTTATTTATACTATGCCTTAAGATGGATACTTTGTTACAACAGGAAGGTAGAGGGGGATTTATTTATTAGTCCATCTGCCTTTCTATATATAATACACATTTATTATATAGGAATAAAACCAGATCCAGGACTTAAAGTGAACATACTGTATGTGTGAATTGAGCAACTCATACAACTGAAAACTAGTCCTAAAGGACAGTGCAACAAAAACATGTAAACTAAATCTGCCAACACCAGAAGGAACCAGCTATGAACTTTCTGTTAAAAAACATCAACAGATGTTATACAACCATACCCTCCAACACCCCATTGTTACAGGCTGCATCGACACTACAGCTTTTTCATTTGCCTTTTCCTAAATACATCTTTATTCTTGCTTGTGTGTATTATGCAAAAGAGATAATATGTACAGCACCCAACAACTATATTTTCCCTCAAAGGCTGATCCTAAATTTCTTTCTTGGAGACTAGTATTCATTTTGAAATGGTTCGTTTTGGTTTTGTTTGTTTCACCGCAACAGTGTCCAGTAATCCATGAGGACAATAATGTCCATGTGAACAATAATGTCCTTGTGAATGGGGACATGGATGAAGTAACCTATGGCAATGTAGTTCGATTCAGCTGCAAATCCAACACTGAAGTGTTAATTGGGCCAACAGATCTATTGTGATGAAAATGGAGGGTGAGTAGACCAAGTTCCAAGATGCAAAGGTATTGCAGGGTGTGAAACGGGAAATACAAAGTGTCTTGTGTTTCTTTCCATTTGCCTTTTCCTAAAGAAATGTTTATTCTTGCTTGGGTATTATTCAACAGAGATAATATGTATAGCACCCGAGATTGAAAATGGTGATATGCTTGGAGAAATCCAAGAGTACAAAGAAGATCAAGTCCTGGAGTTTCGGTGTAAACCCTCGTTTACACGCACTGAAGCCAGAGATTCAAAATGCACAAAGCAAGGAGTAAGAGCAGAATGGAGCCCCACACCTTTGTGTGAACGTAAGGATAAACAGAGTTATCCAATGTGCTGGTGACACTTACCAATAAATGTTGGTTCTGACGTATAATATGTGTACTGTTCCAACACATACAGCAATAAAAAGTAAACTACAACTGCCAGCGCTGAAAGGAACCAGGTATGAACCTGCTTATAGAAACACGTTTTCACCTGGTGACGAAGTGACGGTAAATTGTGGAGACAAGTACTGGATTTCTAACCGTCAAGGCACCTCATTAGTAACTACATGCAAAGAGGACGGAGAGTGGACTATCAGACCGATTTGCCAAGGTATGATACTACTGTGATTGCTGTTTTTACTGTGTATGGTTCATTAAGCTGTGATGATGGTGGTTACATTTAAATTATAACGAAGTGGGATGGAGGACCGACAACGCCATCTGTTGACTTGCACCCCAGGATATAAACATAAAAAGAGTATGACACAGGTTCAGGACTGAGGGGCAGAGACGTGTTTCAGAATAAAGTCACTTTTGTTAATTGTAAATCAAAAGAAAAAGGAAACTCAGGAAGACGGTGCTGGAAGACAAAATAATGGGTTATAAAACAACAAGAATTACTCAGTTTTAAAAGGATCTTTATTATATAATGGGATTAAAATTGTTATCTAAAATGTAACATTTAAAGTTTCTTGTTTCTATAAAAACAAGTAACTAAATCTAAAGTGAGCTGAGGCCAGTTAATGGGGTGGCAGGCTACTCCTCGTGACACTAGGGTGCAACCAAATACTCATCAGGTGCAGCCACAGAAAACCACACACAGCAAACAGGTCACTCACTCGTGCTTCCCGGTGATCTTCACCACAACAAATAATGAGGGTGACTAGCCCCCCCAGTGACCGGCACTCAGCTTTACAAACGGAAAATAAATAACTGAAAACAAGGTTAAACAAACAAAGAGGAACCCCAGTTGGCTAAACAAAGACTAAACTGAAACTAAACTATAAAGAGAAAGGCAAAACAAGCTAACCCAGTCAATATAAACAAAACAAGCAAAAAAAGCTAAATATAAACAAACAATATAAACTAAATCAAAACAGAATAAACCAAACAGTTAACTGGCCTAAACAAAAACAGCAACTGGCATACACAAAAAAAAAAACAGCAGCAGGTGAACCTAAAGGCAATGGTAAAAGCAATCCAGTTAAAGATTAACCACCATGAGGCACAAACAATTGAGGTTCTTTGCTCTACTCACCACAGGAAGAAAGAGTCACAGGACAAACTGAAAGGAAACAGCAAGTGAGCTACAAAAACTAGAAGTCACGGAGACCAATGTTTTGAGAGAGACAGCCTACCTGCACCACCGACCATGAAGGCAGAGCCAAAGGGAAGAACAATGGCAGCAGGTGCAATTTATACTCTGCACTAATTAGGGCAGTGGTTGGGGGAGGAGTCCGGCCCTGAGCTGCATTTCCCAAGCACCTCATTACAATTACATGACATTTATAAAGGGTTTTCTTATTCTAGAGGTTACTTGCAGCAAACTAAGAGTCCCAGATGTGACCTCATGGGACTCCTTTTGGAAGCAAACATACAAATTGGGTGAGACGACAGGTTACAGGTGTCAGACAGGCTACAGGAGCAAAGATGGTGCCAACAGGGCCACATGTACCCGAGATGGATGGCAACCAAATCCACTTTGTCAAGGTATTGTGAAATAAACCTTATGTTTATAATATTTCTGTTATTTTGTTTCCATATTGGGATAGAGGGGAAGGAATTTCTACTATATATTATATTGTTTATTCTCATGGCTATTTTTACTAACCAAGTCCCAGGAACTAATTACAGCTAAACACAGGAACAGTCAGGAATTTACAGTACCTTTTATACCACATGCAGTCACTTCAATATACTAGTAAGCTGATCCAGTCGGTGATGTTTATTGCAGATAATGTATATTGTCTGGCACTCCATGGTCTCTTCTGATTGCCTAAATAAGTCAGAGTGTAAGGAAGTCCATGAGGAAATCATCCTACTTCCCACATTGTTTTCAAACACAAAATCAGTAGTAGGTAATAGTGTTTGGGCTTTGTTGCGAGTTTCTAGTCTTTTTCAATACAGCATGATGTTCATTTAGTGTATTATTTTCCTATTTAGGTAAACTAGACATTAGAGCAATGTATGCTTCAGGTTGTTGCTAACTTGTAATAGACAAGAAGCAATTTTTTTAAACATACATTTTTTTTTTGTTTCTTATCAGTGGTAGCAAAACATTACAATCCAGTACCTAAACTGTACCGGTTTTTACAAGTCCTACGTTTTGGCACAACACCAGTCCTTGCAGATGGAGACCTCAAGTACACCAGGAAAAGGTCTCGTGAAATGAAAGCTATTGCAAAGAAATTAGGCTTTTCAATAATGAAAGTTTATTTTTCAAAGCTATTCATATAAAAAAAAAAAAGTATAAACATATAAAATATTGGTTTTACTTTAATTAAAGATGTATCCGATGTTCAATAATTATATCACATTGATTTCAAGTCATTAGGTCACATAATATAGAAGCTGTTGAAAAAAATCAAATTGTCTTTTTAAAAACTGCATATTTCTGATCTTATGGAGTCATTTATTGCTGCATTGTTTAAATGAAATGGGTCATATGTATATTTTATAAATATATACAACTCTAATTAAGAGAATAGTGCCTTTATTGTCCAAAATAGTTGTACAATTCTGCAATGACATTGACACATTTAGGTCTAATGATAAGGAAGCTATTTGAAAGATCTAGTCATCTTAGTACAATGACAAACATCACTATGATGTAATTCATTCTACAAATGCTTTAACACTCCTCATTGTAGAGTGCTTGGTTAACAGTGCTAACAATTACATTAGGTGGCAAAAACCAACCTGGGAGCAAGTTAGCCAGATTTCATTTTGACACACACCTGCTCAGCCTCATTTCAGTATAAAAACACAATAGATAGAATCATGAAACTGGCCCACGTTTAAGAAACATATCCATTTTAATATTTATAAGCAATACATGGATATGAGATAGTAAAAAATACACTATTTTTTGAAGCACAGGAGATGGTAAAAGAACATTTAAAAGCTTGTCTATTTACAACACAATACTGAGTGTGTTTGCCACCATCTGAATGGCCCTGAGAGGATCCACAATATCTTTTAGTTTGTCCTTTCTGAGAACCCAATCCGGTGCAAATCTGAAAAACAAAACAGGATGTTAGTTACCTCGGCATACATATGAAATCTGTGCATCTCAGCCAAATCGATTACTGCACATAGATAAATTAGTACTTACTTTGGTCCAGGGCGGGATTTACGAGGCGTTGCTTGAATGAAAAAGCTCCCGTTGATTGATGCGTTCATTTTCTGTTTCGTAACAGTTCTTTCAGCGTCCATCTTGTGTTTGCGGGCAGTGAGGCGGTAGATACTGCTTATCCTATCCAACACCTTGGGTAGCTTCATAACCTCCTAAAAAAGAGAGTTTGTGTTACATTTACAAAACTACAATAGTGAAATTTGAATTTTCTCATGTGTATTCTATAATAACATATTTCGACAGTCTTTATGTCAAAGTAGCTACGGACCACAACGCGGTGCTTGTCTTGCAGGAGGAGAGCAAGAAGGAAGCAGGCCTTTGTGAAGATGCTCCCGCCCTTTTCTGCCACTTTATCTCCGGCTTTTTCCCGGTATCTCTGCAGCAGATCCAGCAGAGTCTCCACGGAGTTTTCCACCGAATAAACTACCTCGATGGTCTTGTGGTACTATGGAAAGAATAGTTTGTGGATGAGTGGGAAAGATAGAAAAGACAGGGAATCAAGCTCCATTAACCACTCGTGCAGACAAACAGAAGAAAAAGATGTAAGATGTCACAAAGGCAATTAACAGTCCGGTGTGATAATATGATAAAGGATGAGTCTTTGTATTCATATTTTGTTCACATTTACCCATGTTTATCTAGCTGATTATTTTTCAAGCCAAGCAATTAAAGTGCTAACATTCAAGTAAAAAAATCAAGAGGGTGGAATGTCCAAACTTACGCAATGGGTCACCTGATATTCTAGGAATTGATAAAAATTCAAAATCTTTCCTCAGGTCAGGTGTTATCAGAGAGTTACACCATCAATGCTTTTGCGTCACCTTTCCTTTGAAAAGCTTTGATTAAACCATCTGCTGGTTTGAGGTCGTTGTATAATGTACTGGCATTCCTTCTTCCAAAATAAAAAAGGTTAAAAGTCCAAACTGCTATTTACACATGAGGACAAACAATTAATGCTGGTGCAGAACTGTTGAATAGAGCCAACGATGGAAAATGTTTCATGTTGAAAACCAGAATTTCTTACAAATAGAATCCACATTTTCTCAACTACACTTCCATCCGTATCTGAAAACAAACCAGAATCTTGTACGATTTTGTGCTACACATTTTTATAGTTAGATTTATTCCTCATTAAAAAAAAAATGCAGACAATGCAGAATGTTCAAGGAGTAACCACAATGACACCATTAAACTGTGGGAACAGTAACAATTCAACCTAAAACAGACAGAAACATCAGTCTGAACTGTTTTAAGGAAGAGAAACTGATCCTGATATAACACAAGGAACAGACAAGCTTTAAGTCTGTGGGGAAGTGAGAGATGATGAAGAAATGCTGTGGCTCTCAGTCACTGTCAGCTCAACTCACTAGTGTTAACCATGTGAACCAAACTCATGTCAGATAAGTTCAATAATAACCTGCTTTTCAGCACCATGTTCTGTAGACGTATGGGTGCTGCAACATGAACTAACAACAATAAATATAGTTTTTATAAAGTTAATTTTTGTTCCATCAACAATTGGCTACCTTTTGGCATGTTGCTACAAAAGTTGTATCCAGGTGGATGTTGTACGTGTCTTTGTTTGACCCACTAACATCCCACTGTGTTTTGTTTCATGAAAGTTCAAGGTAATATTTTAAAATCACCTTATAATTAGTTTTTGGGCAAACATGTGGATTTGAAGACTTCAAAACTGTTTGTGATATACACATGCTAGATAGATTTGTGTTGGAATACTACATTATTACGCATTTTGTGACCAAAAAAAACATACTTTTCAAATCAAAGTGTCTACTTGGCATTGCAAGCCCAACTTTTTGACTGTGATAAAAAATAGGAAATGTGAGCAAAATATGAAAGACTCAGCTACATATTACATATGCTAATACCTTGTTTTCAAAAGAAGAAGTTTATTTTATTTATGTAGCATCTTTCAACACAAGGTAAGTGTAGCTTTGAGTGTCAAAGTAGCGTTTCACAGATTGCTATAATCCCCATCGTTATTTTTTCACTCCATGACCCTTTTGCCTTTTTATGGCAACGTTTCATGAGCAGGGCAGGCGTGGTTTGTACCTTGGAGAGGTTGAGGAGGATCTGGATGGAGTAGGTGATGACGTCCATGCAGGGGACGCTCCTGTTGCAGCAGCGGACGAGTGTAAAGATGATTTTTGTGGCTCCGCTCTCCACCAGTCGCTCACAGCACTCTGGGGACAGTCTGGTTGCAGTCTCTGCAAGCACACGTTAAAAAAACACACAGTCAAAATACGGATGAGGGAAGAGAATAAAAACTGCTGTCTTTCATTAACTACCAAAAGAGGTTAATCTTTCATTAAAGCTACTTATGACTAAAATATAACTATGGTTTTAGCAGGAATCTTTATTGTCATGTCATATGGATGCATTATCACCTAGGTTTCTCAGGGCCTCAAGGATGTACGAGAAGTGTTTGTATCGGAGGAGGTAGTCCAGGGCAGAGGACGTCTTGTTGCACAATTTGTCCTCATTTCGGACGCAGGCGGAGACTTCACGTAAGCGGTGTCTCAACTTCACCACCTTGGCCTTGTCATTCAGTAGACGGGAGCGGTGTCCTCTCCAGAGAGCCTTTGGGGGAGATGAAGAGGAGAAAGACAATTAGAAGATTTCATTACATTATGTATTCCTAAACAGATTTAGCCTTTTTGTCCTCATGTGATCATATGTTCTAGTTTGAAATTTGAATATTGTCTGCCTTCGGGTCAGAAACATTTACACAGTTACTGAAAATAACATGTTATTGACTACTGTGTCCACTAATGAAGAAGACAATAGGATGAGGAGTGACTGAATTTTGTCCGTTATCCCTTCGTTTAAAAGCACAGTAAAGCCAATACGAATGAGAATAATTATAACCACAAAAAACCTGATTCAACGTTCGTATGGGCCTCTTATTGAAAGCCATGCTAAGAATACAGTGAGCCTATCATTTTATTAACAGAAGTAATTTGTGGCAAGTTAACTATTCACTAGTTGAATTACCTGAGCTTTGACAATGCCCTGTTCAACCCTCTTCTGGCGTCTGAGGAGGAGGAATTTTCTGGCGGCCTGCTGGATGACGGATGCCGCCTTCTGGCGACGAGCTAACCAACGCTTGACCGCTCTCTGTGCTACAACCACATTCCTCCTGTCCTCAAGATACCGCCTCCTCTGCTGCCTCGCCTTCACACATCGCTAGGAAAAACAAAAGCAAATCATAGTAAGAAATGTTGTTCCCTTCACTTGTTCATTGAAGTCATCAGAAGTGACAGAGTTTGTTTTCAAAATTCATTGTGGGTTCTGTTTCTGTACCTGTATTGTGATGACACAATGGATTTGTCTTTTGGCCGACTCCAAAGCCCAATGGGATCTGAGTGCTCTTTGGATTTTTATGGCACTGAGATGGTGGAAGACCGCTGATGTAAAATAGAGCCTCCTCTCTGCTTTGGCTCTCTCTAGTACCTGGAACAAAATAGAATGTAAATAAGGTAAGCTTTTTTGTTTAGCCTACTGGCACGTTCACAACGCATGAAACATTAATAGTCAGCATTTTTCCAGGCAGACAGTGGTTTCATTTAATTTCCCCTGACTAACATCTTCTTGCTTAAAATAACTGATGGATTACTTGTTATGAGATTAGTGAATGCTAAATAAAGGCTGCCTGAAAGGAATGAAAGGTCCCAACAAACAGTAACCTTTCAATAAATAAAGCCCATTACCTGTCGTCTTGCAATCCAGGCTCTGCAGTGCGATTGAAGCGTGATACTAGACTTCCTCATTCGGATGTAGTTGTTTCTCTCCAATCTGCCGAGCAGCAGTGCCCTGACCCGTCGCTGAAGTTTCACAGCAGTTTCTCGCTTCTTCTGGAAGATACGCTTCTGCACAGAGCATCTCCAGAATGACTGGATTACAATGGCGGCTTGATTTTGTCGACGTATATCCCTCCTGACACACCAGCTTCTGAAAGCTACCTGGAGGGTAATAGTTGATTTCTTCAATTTCAGGAACATTTCCCTTTCTTGCCTCTGAAGAATACAGGAGCGGTAATATCTCTGGATGATAATGGCGGACAGACGCATGGCCTGGAATTTGACTTCCTCTCTGTGCTTTCTGAATGCAGACTGGATCACAGTGGCAGCCTGATGCCAACGAGCAACCTCCTTTCTGACTTTCCATCCTCTGTATGCCGCCTGAAACGTGATGGATGCATTGCGCATTTCAATGTAATGCATTCTTTGCGCTTTAGCCGCAACAGAAGCCCGATATTTTCGCTGAATAGTAAGGACAGAAAACTTCAATTTCAGATATTGTTTGCGTTCAGAGAAACCTCTGTAAGCTCTCTGGACAACACAGGCGGCATGATGTCTTTGTTTGACAATTCTTCTGGACTTCAGTCTCCGGAAAGCGGCTTGTAAAAAAATAACGGCTTTCCTGACCTCTTGATATTGTTTTATGTCAGCATTTCTCAATCTCTGAGCTCTAAACCTCTGCTGTAAGACACAGGCTGCCCAACGTTGTTTCCTCAATGCTGATTGCTGTTGATGCCTCTTAAAGTTAGCTTGAATGACAGTAGCAGCTCTGTGCATTTTGGCAAGGCTGCTTCGCACACGATAACCTCTGAAAGAGGCCTGAAGAATGATGGCAGAATGTTTTACTTTCAGGAACTTTTCTCTGTCGTGTCTCTGAAGAATACAGGAGCGGTAATATCTCTGGATGATAATGGCAGACAGACGCATGGCCTGGAATTTGACTTCCTCTCTGTGCTTTCTGAATGCAGACTGGATCACAGTGGCAGCCTGATGCCAACGAGCAACCTCCTTTCTGACCTGTTGGCTTCTGAATGCTGCCTGGAAAACAACAGCAATAGTGCGCATCCTTTGGTATTGCTGCCTCTGTTTCTTCGCAGCTACAGTGGCCCGATATCTTCGCTGAATGGTGAGAACGGAAGCTTTTAGGGTCTGATACTGCTTGTGTTCACAGTGGGCTCTGTAAGCTCTCTGGATAACACTAGCAGCGTGATGCCTTTGTTTGACAAGTTGTCTGGATTTCATTCCACGATATGCAGCTTGTAGCACGGTAGCTGCCTTTCTGCACTGTTGATAACGTTTTATCTCAACATTTCTTTGTCTCTGAGCTCTAAACCTCTGCTGTAAGACACAGGCTGCCCAGCGTTGCTTCCTCAATGCAGATTGCTGTTGATGCCTCTTGAAGTTAGCTTGAATGACAGTAGCAGCTCTGTGCATTTTGGAAAGGCTGCTTCGCACACGATGACCTCTGAAAGCTGCCTGAAGGACGATGGCAGAATGTCTTGCTTTTAGAAACTCTTTCCTTTCTTGTCTCTGAAGAATACAGGAGCGGTAATATCTCTGGATGATAATGGCAGACAGACGCATGGCCTGGAATTTGACTTCCTCGCTGTGCTTTCTGAATGCAGACTGGATCACAGTGGCAGCCTGATGCCAACAAGCAACCTCCTTTCTGACTTGATTGCCCCTGCATGCTGCCTGGATAACAACAGCAGCGTTGCGCATCCTTTGGTATTGTTGCCTCTGTTTCTTCGCATCTACAGTGGCCCGATATCTTCGCTGAATGGAGAGAACGGAGAATATTAGGGTTTGATACTGGTGGTGTTCACAGTGGGCTCTGTAAGCTCTCTGGATAACACTAGCAGCGTGATGCCTTTGTTTGACAAGTTGTCTGGATTTCATTCCACGATATGCAGCTTGTAGCACGGTAGCTGCCTTTCTGCACTGTTGATAACGTTTTATGTCAGCATTTCTTTGTTTCTGAGCTCTAAACCTCTGCTGTAAGACACAGGCTGCCCAGCGTTGTTTCCTCAATGCAGATTGCTGTTGATGCCTCTTGAAGTTAGCTTGAATGACAGTAGCAGCTCTGTGCATTTTGGAAAGGCTGCTCCGCACACGATGACCTCTGAAAGCTGCCTGAAGGACGATGGCAGAATGTCTTGCTTTTAGAAACTCTTTCCTTTCTTGTCTCTGAAGAATACAGGAGCGGTAATATCTCTGGATGATAATGGCAGACAGACGCATGGCCTGGAATTTGACTTCCTCTCTGTGTTTTCTGAATGCAGACTGGATCACAATGGCAGCCTGATGCCAACGAACAACCTCCTTTCTGACTTGATTGCCCCTGCATGCTGCCTGGATAACAACAGCAGCGTTGCGCATCCTTTGGTATTGTTGCCTCTGTTTCTTCGCATCTACAGTGGCCCGATATCTTCGCTGAATGGAGAGAACGGAGAATATTAGGGTTTGATACTGGTGGTGTTCACAGTGGGCTCTGTAAGCTCTCTGGATAACACTGGCAGCGTGATGCCTTTGTTTGACGACTCGTCTGGATTTCATTCCACGATATGCAGCTTGTAGCACGGTAGCTGCCTTTCTGCACTGTTGATAACGTTTTATGTCAGCATTTCTTTGTCTCTGAGCTCTAAACCTCTGCTGTAAGACACAGGCTGCCCAGCGTTGCTTCCTCAATGCTGATTGCTGTTGATGCCTCTTGAAGTTAGCTTGAATGACAGTAGCAGCTCTGTGCATTTTGGAAAGGCTGCTCCGCACACGATAACCTCTGAAAGAGGCCTGAAGGATGATGGCAGAATGTTTTACTTTCAGGAACTTTTCTCTGTCCTGTCTCTGAAGAATACAGGAGCGGTAGTATCTCTGGATGATAATGGCGGACAGACGCATGGCCTGGAATT
This sequence comes from Eleginops maclovinus, assembly GCF_036324505.1. Classification (NCBI taxonomy): domain Eukaryota; kingdom Metazoa; phylum Chordata; class Actinopteri; order Perciformes; family Eleginopidae; genus Eleginops; species Eleginops maclovinus. Next base: position 10,635,976 of record NC_086357.1, read on the forward strand.
TGACTTTCTCTCTGTGCTTTCTGAATGCAGACTGGATCACAGTGGCAGCCTGATGCCAACGAGCAACCTCCTTTCTGACCTGTTGGCTTCTGAATGCTGCCTGAACAACGATCGCGGCACTGCGCATTTGTTGAAATTTTGCATTTGATCCATTGCAGCTTTAGTGGCCCGATACCTTCGTTGAATGGTGAGAACGGACGACTTCAGGGTTCGATACTGCTGGCGTTCACAGTGGGCTCTGTAAGCTCTTTGGATAACACTGGCAGCGTGATGCCTTTGTTTGACAAGTTGTCTGGATTTCATTCCACGAAATGCAGCTTGTAGCACGGTAGCTGCTTTTTTGCACTGTTGATAATGTTCAATCTCTGCATTTTTCTGTCTCCAAGCTCTACACCTCTGCTGTAAGACACAGGCTGCCCAGCGTTGTTTCCTGAAGGCTGACTGCTGATTATACCTCTTGAAGTTTGCTTGAATGACAGTAGCAGCTCTGTGCATTTTGGCCAGGCTGCTTCGCACACGATGACCTCTGAAAGATGCCTGAAGGACAATAACCGAATGTCTTGCTTTTAGAAACTCTTTCCTTTCTTGTCTCTGAAGAATACAGGAGCGGTAGTATCTCTGGATGATAATGGCAGACAGACGCATGGCCTGGAATTTGACTTCCTCTCTGTGCTTTCTGAATGCAGACTGGATCACAATGGCAGCCTGATGCCAACGAGCAACCTCCTTTCTGAATTGATTGCCTCTGTATGCTGCCTGGATAACAACAGCAGCACTGCGCATCCTTTGGTATTGTTGCATTTGTTCCTTTGCTGCCACATTGGCCCGATATCTTCGCTGAATGGTGAGAACGAAGTATTTTAGGGTCTGATACTGCTGGTGTTCACAGTGGGCTCTGTAAGCTCTCTGGAGAACATTGGCAGCCTGATGCCTTCGTTTGATAATTCGTCTGGTTGTCATTCCTCGGAATGCAGCTTGTAAGACAACTGCCGCATTTCTCTTGGCCCTGAGGGCTTTCATCTCCTCTCTCATTTTCTTGTTGGCTCTGTAATGTGCTTGCAAAACACTGGCAGCCCAGCGAAGGGACTTGTAGCAAGTTCTCTGCTGATACTTTCGGAAGTGAGACTGAATTGTTACAGCTGCCGAATGCTGGATACGCAACTGCTTTCTGACTTTACATCCTCTGTAGGCCGTCTGCAGACAAATGACTGCGCGGCGCTTTGAAATATAGTCTAATCGGTCTTTTCTTGCCAGAGTCACCCCTCTGTACCTCTGCTGACAAACAAGAACGGCTGCTTTAAGAGCTAGGAACCGATTTCTATCCCGAATAGTAACTAACTTCCTCTGTATGATTATAGCAGCTTGATGCATCTCTGCAATCTTCTTTCTGGCCTTGTGGCCACGATATGCTGCCTGGATAACTACAGCAGCCGATTTCATTGTCCTGTAACTCTGCATCTGTTGATCTCTGTGCATATTGGCCCTATAACGTTGCTGAATAATGATGGCGGCACACTTGGTGGCAAGGTAGGCCTTACGCATCATGTGCATCCTGAACCGAGCTTGGATGGCTCTGGCAGCGTTGTGCCTCTTCTTTAAGTCTCCTCTCACTTTATATCCCCGATAGACGGCTTGTATCTTTAAGGTCGCCAGCTTCAGCGCTCTGTATTTTTTTTGCTGCGCCTTGCATAACAGAAGAGCTCTGTATTGACTTTGAATGATAATCGCTGCACTTTGGAGGAGGATATACCGTTTCCTACAAACAAACATCCTAACTGAAGACTGAATGACAGTCGCTGCCTTGTGATGTTTCCTCAGCTCTTTCCTGACTTTCATGCCTCTGAAGGCTGCCTGGAGTGTAACACAGGCTGCTCTCATGCTCAGGTATGTTTTTCTCATCTCCTTTCCAGCCACATAAGCTCTGTAGTGACGCTGTACAACCAAAGCACAGGCCTTCTTGGACCTGTACTCTGCTTGCGATTTGTGCCGACGGTAGTTTGCCTGTATCAGAGTGGCACACTGATGCCGTTTCTCCATCCTCTTTCTGTCAGTTCTGCCTCTCCAGTGAGCTTGTAAGGCAAGTGCAGCATTCCTTAAAGCATTGTAATCCTTCTGTGTCTTACGAGCCAAAATTGTGGCTCTGTACTTTTGCTGTATCACAGCTGCAGCTTGTCTCAGGACAAGGTAGCGCCTTTGGGCAGCAAGCTTCCTGTAAGCTGTCTGAATTACGGTTACTGCTTTGTGCTGTTTTTTCAGGGCCTCTCGAGTCACTTTTGCACGATAGGCTGCCTGTATGGTAATTGCAGCGCATTTCATCCTCAATAACATTTTCCTTTCCATGGAGGCCCTGAACCAGCTCTGAATTATGACAGCAGCGCATCTCATCTCTGCCACCTGTTTTCTGAGGGCATGTCCTCTGTAGGCACTTTGAATCACAATAGCCGAGTGGTGCTGTAGGTTTAACATCTGAAAGCAGCGCCTCTGTGCATGACCTCTGTACTGGGCTTGAATGAGCACAGTGCTTCTCTTTATCTTTTTGTATTGATGGAGACACGTCTGCATTCTGTACCAAGACTGAATCTTTAAAGCAGCAGCAGTTTTCCCTGCCAATTTTTCCTCATACCATTTCTTAAATACAGTTTGTATCATTTTGGCAGCACGGTTTTCCTTCTCCATTTTCTGGGTTTTCCATCTTCTGTACCCTCTTTGTATTTTCATGACTGCAGCTCTAAGGTGAAGATAATGTTCACGGTCTCTTTTTGCCAGAGCCCATGCTCGAGAGTGCTTCTGAATGACAGTTGCCGCCCAGGATATTCTCCTATAAGCAGAGGCTGCCCTCCTCATTCGCCATTGTGCTTGGACAACAATGGTGTAGTATCTGAGACGATGGTAAGCCCTCATAGACGAAAACATCCTCCACTGAGCCTATATGGACATCATATACAAAGAACAATTACAAAAACATGACACAGCAGGTGTGCTTCCAGCAACAAAATTGAAAGAATGGTAAATGTTGGCTAGACAGTATGTAAATACAGGACCAACATCAATGTATTGTTCAACAAGTTAAGGCCTTTTGAGAATACAAATTGTGTACTGTTTTATTTCTACTGTAATGATTAGTATTTCAATAATTTAAACATATATTTTTTTTAACTCTTATGTAAACATGTACAATCTTTAGTATCTGTTAACACCCCGTTTCTTACTGCAAACACCTACCTGAATGACAGTTGCAGCTTCATGCTGTAGAGCCCGAAGATGGGCCTGTTTTTTTAGCCTCAGCCTGTTGCGGGCCACAAAACCTCTCCAGACTGATTGGATGATAATTGCAGCTTGGTTCTGTCTCTTAGCTCTGCGCTTCTGCAGAAAACTCCTCACAACTAACTGGATTTTCGCAGCAGCTATGTTCCTTTCCTGTACCCAGACAAAAAAAACAAACAAGTTCAACATGACTTTTTATACTTATCTAGATTTAAGTTACAATTCTGTTTTTTAGTATAAAAAGTAGTAAACCCTTTTTCCCTTTGCAGTTTTAATCAGATGTATCTTTCCATTTTACTTTAGAAAACGTAAAGAAAGTTCTCTTGTAATGTAATCATTAAGTACAATCTAAAATAACTTTAACACAGCATTTGTTTAATCAAAACAACTCTTAAAAGTCTTAAGATACAAATTGTACATGTATGTAGTTTATATCCCAAACAGCAGTGACCCGACTCAAGACTTCCATGTGAATACAACCGTGTTTTTTGTGCAACACGTTTTTTTAATAAAAAATAAAGTAAGGAAATTGAAGAACAAAACTTAAGTTGGAAAATGTGCTGCAGTGATTAAATATGAATCTATCCAGACAAAAATGCTCTCTCAATTCGAAAATGTGCTAAAATAAATACAAAACAAGTAAAACTCCATCCCTCACCAGTTGCACCAAACACTGAACCCACCTTGTAGAGCTGCAGGTCTTTCTTTAACCTGTATTTCCTCCAGGCGGCCTGTATGACTCGAGCGGCTCTGGTTTCGTTGCGAAGGTCCAGAAGACGAGCACACAGGAAGGAGAGGTAAGACATCACAACCTGGAAATAAACAGATGAGGATGAAGGTAAAGCATTTCATCAATTAGCATTTACAGAGTTTAAATTTTAGATTTTTTTTTTTATTTTAGAAGTTTAGATTTTGTGAACAAAGGTAAAGCCAGTTGATATTGCACAATGAAGACATGTATGGTCCTAGGATTTATTGTGCACAGGGTTTCCCACAGCGCTTTCCTGTTAAGGCGGCCGCCTTAACAACACGGGGTTGCCGCCTTGACTAACGTCACGTCTCCAGAAAAAAAATAAAAAATGATATAGATATAGGCCTATAGCGATATTTGCCGTTTTACTCTTTCATGTTTTCTACCTTTCATTCCAAACCGTGACTGACAGTCTATCTTCTCTGCAGAACGCATTTTAAAATAAAAAACAAAAAACAAATAAAAGAAACGTTTTTAAAATGTGGGGCTTCAAATATGCCTCTGAATCGCGTGATGCGTCCGAACAGCGGCATCTAGTGGTATATGTCATTGTGCTATCATCGTTCGACCAACATCCTTCAAAACCAGCATTTTTCGGAAAGACTATTTGGATGGCTGACAACCTGTCGTATCAAGGTAAGATTATTATTGAATTCTATACTAGTCTAATAATAGTCTGTCAACTGTTCACTAGTAGGCTACCTGGATAAGCGTAATGTTTTCTTATCAAGGCTAATTGTGTTTAACGTTTACACGTGGCTATATTATTATAGCCTAGCCTGCCTTTGACATTTGCACGTAATTTTCTCTCGCAATGTTCACAGCCAAATGGATCGAAAAACTCAGCCCAAAATCGCCGGCTTCTTCATGCGACGTAGCCGGCCGACTTCCGGCCCCCCCCCCCCCCCCCCCCCCCCCGGAGATGAGTACGTCCCCCCCCCTCACCACCTTGACTAACACATTTTCTGGGGGAAACCCTGATTGTGCATATTTTGCAAAACCACTGGCATAGTCCTTTTATTGTGCCTTATAGTAATACATAACTTTGGGGCTAAACCTATGGAAATGAAAAGTGTGGGGCTTCCATGCAAAATAGTCAGCTGCACTGAAAAACATCATATGCACTGTAAATATGGACTGGAATATTAAGCAGCTTCTTACAAATCTGCACTAATATTAGAACAATGATCTGTGTTCCTGTAGAGGGAGGAGGAAACCCGTCTGCGCTCACCTTCTCATTGGGGATGGTGTTGGACATGTCCGCTGGGTTGATCATGGCAGGAACTCCGCCCAGGAAAGAAACTGCAGTGTTGACCTGTCTGAAGTTATTCTTCTCATTCTCCAGGAGCTCTTTGAACTCCACAGATGGAGAATCTGGGCCTGTTCACAAAAATAACAGATAAAGACATCACAAGCCTGTTGCGGTCTCTCCAATGCCTTTGAAATCTCTTCTTTTTTTTTATAAAAGGGAGAGACTTCAGGTTTAAAGTTTATAATATTCAACTAATTTATATTATCATGAAACATGCCCAGACAGACCAGTAGAAAATGAAGCTAGGTCATACTAGAAAGGATTAATATTTGAACAGAATGAAACAAGTACAACTAGCTAGTATATACTAGCTACTTGTTTCATTCTGTTCAAATATTAATCCAAATGTTGTTGTTTTTTTAGGAAATATCTCTTTAACTCATTACATCAATCTGAAAATACTGTCTTAGAAATTGCACCCTAGATGTCTTTGTACAAGTAATGCACCACGGCAGACAGTTGCCCTGAAGACACCGAAACACAATTACCATTCAGTCCCGTGGGCGATGAGTCAAAGGAGTTGTCAGAGTCGCTGGCTGAGCAGTTGAGCTCCAGGCGGCCCCTCTGTGAACACTCCACTGTCTGAGTGGTGCTGTGACTGACGGCCCTCTCTGGCAGGACGCCCGGGTGGTAGTGGTGGATGAGGTAGCAGAGGACGCGGCCATCCGAGAACGACACTGTGAAGTTCTCCACCTGCACAGATACACGTAACGATTTATTAAAAAGCACTTTTATGATTGGATTGTAACATAGGTGAATAATAATCCAGAGGAATAAAGCACACTAGGCATTTGACATTTTTTCTGATTACTATGTTAATATGTAAAGATACTTGACTGCAGTATAGTGTATGCTGAGTTCAATTGTGTTTTGAAAACACAAATGAACTCAGCATACAAAAAACTGTTTTTTTTGGGGGGGGGGGGTTTTGTTTTGACATTTAAAGTTGTTTTCCTTTTGAATATCACTTATTGTAGCGTATTCAAACAATTCAAAGGAATAGACAGAAAATGGGAACATAGCAGAAACAAGACAAAACACAGCAACAGATAAAATGTTTTTTATAAATATGAACCCGCTTTTGAACAGGGAGTGGTTATGTAGGGCAAGTGTGTGTATATTTGTGCAGCAGGGAAACTAGCAAAAATCATCCAACTAGAAAGTCTGAGCTGAAATTCAAACTCACCTTGAGATTGTAGAAGTCACACACAGCGTGGACCCAGTCCATCAGCAGGGTGATCTTGGAGCTGCCGTGTTGGTACGGCACCTGGCTCTTTGCAGGACTCGGCTGAAGTCCCCGGTCGGCCCTCAGGCACGCCAGCCTCCGCTTGGCCGTCAAAGATCTCTTCAGGAAGCCAATTTCCTCCCTCAGCTGTTCCCCGTCCAGAATCACCTCCACCTTAAGGATCATTTGATGTACAGTATGTCAATTAACTCATCCCCCCACAAATGTTGTGCACTATTGGAAAGTGTACACACCTGAAACGCAAAGATGATTTTCCACAACAGGCTCAGAGTCTTTTCTCTGTGTCCATCCACAATGTCTCTGGAATCAATGTTAGAGCCTGGAAGTGAACACACAAATCTTTCATTTCCTCAAGCCACATTAAGATGAATGCATCAAAGTAATTTCTTTATCAAAAATATAAAAGCAACCTTTAATATTCTCATACTCGACGATGCTTTTATGCGCTTCACATTATTGTAAATTAACTATTTTGAGGTTTGATTAAAAAGGAAGAATTATTCAAAGACATTGCTTTGAGCTTTAGGAAAAAGTTATGTGAACTTGTCACTATTTTACCAACATTATTAATAATGACAGATGGATTATTATATGTAGTAATTGCAGCCTCATACCCATAATACTATCTTTTTACACCTTGAACACAGCCGTTGCTGAAGCTATTTCATGTTGTCTTAGATATTTAGTTGCAGGCAAAGTTAGTGTTAGTCATTTTTTTTACTTCCTTGATGTTTGTGGAACACTTCCCTTAGTCACACATGTTCACTTGTGCAAAATCGCAAAAACACTCAGTCACATAACAGGCAAAGCAATCCAATTATGTTGCTGCACTGCTGTACTACAACTACAAGAACAACAACAACAGCAGCTGTTCAAACACAAAGGGGGTAACAGTGAAATGGCAGATGTTCATGCTGCAGTGGAAAATGTCACAAATGGGGGAAAATGTCACAAATAAATCAATATGTAACAATTCTTTAAAGAACACGCATGAACAGAAAAACACACAACTCTCATTAAGTGGAGAACAAACGTTCTTCCAGGTTGGGAGGTTTGCTTTTTGGTGAGGAGGGAAATTATAATTACCATGTTCATCCTTAAGGTCCACCCCTTTGCTTTTGAGCACTTGCAGAGCCATGTCGACGTTGTGGATCTTCTGCAGGCGGCTGATTGCTGGCAAGCGGAGTTTGGCTGACATGCTCCAGTCCTGGATGAGGAGTTCCATCACACGCCTGCGAAACCCATGATGACATTTTTTTTTTTTTTTTAATGATGCTGCACAAGAATCTTTGTCGGCCTTTCCTTTCATCTTTTAGCACTGTAAATCATTGAATTGCTAATGACAACAATCTAAAAACCTTTTTTGATGTAGCATTTGGATAGGAAAGCGGAAATGTTATTCATTTTTGCAGGAAACAAGTCACTACTCGAGTCAATATATCTTCACATTTTGTATAATTTCCTGCATGTTTCTGGGTAGACAGCCTGTGATGGCGCCCTGGCTTTGATGGTAATACAATAGCAGCTATTGATTGAGAAGGTATTGGTTTTTTAACTAATTAGGTAGGCAAAGGGCTCTGTAATGGGCAGGGGCAAAAAATAAATGAATGAATAACAACAACTACAGAATTGTTATTATTACCAGTGATTCCTGCCAGAGATGTGGAATATTCTGCATTATTTTCAGACAAAATTCAAGTATTAAACATAAAACGCTGTTGCACTTTCTTACTTTTCATGCTTTCAAAGTTGACAGATTGAAAGAAACACACCAAGAATACAGCTGGGCGATATGGAGAAAATCAATATTATTGACCAAATACTCCTATATCCATTTTGTAATGGTTATTGTATTGTTTCCTTTTGGCGCTTTCTGAAAATATCCAAACCATCGTAATGTGGATAGAATGACTAAATTGGTAAATGTCAATAATTGAACAGGAATATGAAAAGGGAAAACTGTGAGGGAAAATTAATTGATGGACATTACTAAAATGCTGCCCTTAAAACAGGGGAAGAGACACATTTATGTCATGCTAGGATAGTTGGACAGATATCCAAAATTTAAAAAAATCAAAATTCTAGGCTCATATCATAATAACCATCTAATATTGATAAAGTGCCCAGGCCTTACCAAGACCCCGACTTTGCTTTTGAAATCCACCCTATATTTGAACATCAACAGACAGTAAGAGAGATATCCTTCAGTGAGAATCCCAGGGAGCCAAAATGCCATCAGGGTCCAGAGCATCACATTTAAATTCAGGTCGTCTCACTCACACTAGACGTATGCCGCATTTCAAGTCAACCGCCAAGTTCTTCACAGCAAAGTTGAACTCGTCCAGGGGCGTCTGAATGTGGGAGACTGGCAACCCCAGGTAGCCCAGGTGCCGGGGGAGGATCCCCTCTCCGCTCAGGAAGTCCCTGGAGAAGGCCAGGAGCAGGTCTTTACTCGTCTGAGAAGGAAGAAACATAACACATGGCAGAGTTGGATGCAAACCAAGGAGATGTAATGATAGGAAATACAATGAACTCTGTGGAAAAGTTATCATCACTATGTTGAATGATAGATAACATTCAGAAAACATGGGGAATGTGAGGTTCACTTAGGGCCGTTTTATTCTCTTTGATATTTAAAATACCATACTAGTGTGCTGGCTCCCTCTGCATTGAAATTCAAGTATAGATAAACTCCATCTACAGTTTCCATCTTTTGAAACATACGGCACTGAACTTGTTGGTATTTATGAAGCTGCCCCAAGTATGATTTTGTATTTTAAATTCTAAACATAAAGTCATTTTTCTTCTTACTATCAATCCATCTGTGGATGATTAACTGTTTAGTGTGATCTTATAATACATGTTTATGATTGTATTTGTACAAAGTGAGAAGGCCTAAACCTTTTGTATAATTGGGACGCAGCATGACACTGCCAGACTAAATTAACAGAATGACTGACAACAAGAACAGAAGTAACAGTTTAATGTATTTATATCTTTGAATAACATTTATTCATGTTCCTTACTTTCACAGCTTTTATCCTCTACTAAAAAATAACCCGGATTTTCAACTTATTTTGGTATAATCAGCATAGGATCTCTAGATCAACTAAATAAAAAAAGGCTAAAATTGTCATGAACCAAAAGTACATTTTTATTTGTTTGGAAAGGCTGTACCTTTGGCCTCAAATAAAAGAATCATGTAATGTTTATTTATGTATTGTTGACATAATAGGGCATTAGCCTACCTTGAACTCTGCGTCCAGGCAAAACAGACAGGGGTTGTGTTCAATCAGTCGTGACTCTTTGGCTTTGTCCAGGAAACACACCATCAGCAGCAGCTTCTTCAGAGTGAAGCGAGACAGCGCCTCCTCGTGGCCTAGCCAAGAAAAATTCAAGAAATGTTAACCAGTTCAGAGAAACACAAGTCTGACAATGTACACAGCATAGACAACTTTCATGAGGAACTACACAAAAAATCCATTGTTTTCTGGTACTACTACAGAGTTGATACCACTGAGTTTAAGATGAAATTCTCTTATCATAACAGGGGTACTCAACTCGTATTAAATTCACAGCACTAGGGATTATAAAACGCAAAACAAACCTTGATATGCTTGACCCTTATATTTAAAGCAACGGTAGTTTTAAATATATACAATTCCAGTACCAGAGCTGCAAAAATATGTAAATTGTATAAACAATTACACCAAAAGGGTTCAATTAAGTGCATCCTATCTTAAAACTAAATCTAAATTAAAGTATGCATTTCTCTTTCTATTCATTAAACTTTGTTGCGGCTCTGACAGTACAAGTGCTGTGGGAGGAAATATGCTGAATCCTTTTAAAAAGCTGAACACCTAGATGGTCATAAAATAAAGTAAGTTAGCTGTTGAGTGCAAAAAAAAGGGTCAGATGTGAATCAACAGGAAATGGCTGTGAAAAAAAAGGCGGAGGAATAATTATAGCTGCCGAAGCTATTCCAACAAGGTGCTTGATGTATATAACTGATCTATTTTTGAGCCTGTTCGCACATAGAAATAAAGAGCAAAGCAAAAAGGTATACAAAACAATCAGCACTATTAAAGACATGCAACGTCAAAATGTTGGATGTATATAAATATTCCCTATTGTCAGCATAATCAGCAGATTTAAATAGATGAAAATAGTCGAAGGTTGCTGCTTAACATTTTCGGCAAATCTAAACCTTGCAAAATATTTTAATTGCAGTTGAACTGAATTTCCCATTTAATTGGACCCCTGCCTTTAGCTGCTGGGATATGCTTAGAAGTTTGGTTCATGTCATAGATAGAATGGTGAATCAAGCTGTTAATTAAAGTTAAACTAAAACCCAAGTTGTCAATTTCCTTTCTTTTTTCTTAGTCATATTGCTCTCTGCGAATTGATATGGTGAAATACGTTTATGTTTCTGCTCGTGACCCAAAAAATTGCCTTTTACTACTTTGAATTCAAATGTATCATAAGGAAAAAAAGTCTCCAACTGTCCCGAGTTCCTCCTGAAGGTTTGTATGATAGTAACAGTTTCCAGTTCAATAACCCCTGGTGCTCTTCCCTTACCTTCTTTGTAAAGGTTTGGCACCTTGGCGTGTCTGAACTGCGCAGCGATGTCTGGGTTCCAGAGCAGCCGCTGGAGGATGAACATGGCCAGACCCAACGCATCGCTGTTGCTCTCCAGTGAGATCAATTCCCCGAAGATCGTCTGAGGGGGAACAACATTTGTGTTAAGCAAATGTTGCATGGAGAGTGAAGAAACTTGAAGGATTGTCTTGGGGATAAAAGCAGAAGGAAAAATGTTTGTATCAGAATACCTCGAGCCCAATCCGTAACCACAGCGGATTGTATGAAAGAAGCCAGTTGAGGACTTTTCGCCGTTCACCTGAAATAGAGCAAAAAAAGAAAGAAATTAAGTTACTAATCCGGGGGGTTCACAGAGCATAACTTCAGCAGATATTTCCCTGATAATGATACAGCAAAAACGTTTTTCACTGATAAGCCCACTCAGTATATAACACTCAGATACCTATATCCTTCCAAAGATGGCGATCTTTCCGGACCAGCAGCCTCTTGGCCTCCACCTCCAGTTCCAGCTTCTGAATGGCCTTGACCATGGCCTCAGAAGTGAACAGCTGACAGGCAGAGCGACGGAGGCGATTCAGCTTCCGCCTGGCCGTGTAAGTGCTGAAAGACATCTCCTCTTTGGTGGGAGCTTTGGGAACGCTGTACTTATCGTCGCTGCCAATGGCAATGGATACAGCATTAACTACACAGGAAAAAAATAGAAAAGGCAAAGTTTAGTAATCGCCATGTACAATCAGCTTGTGCTCTGATACTCCTATATAGAAATATTCCACAGTGACAATAACTGCGCTTAAGTTGTTAAGTGATTCAACTGTAATGGAACCAAACACTGTGCACTTAAGATTTTCCTAAGCATGTTTTAGGAGTGAAAGCCTGCAAAATGCTACCTTTAGCGACTTCAGTGTTGACTTTAAAGTCATCCGGGGTGAGAACGTGGTTGATCCACCATGTGAATCCCCTCTCCTGCTTCTCGATCCACCTCTCATCGTAGAACATGTTCTTGGCGGCAAACGGCATTGGGTGTCTAGGTATGGCTGGAACAAATTTAGAAAATGCAGAAAACTTGATACAAATATTGAGATAAACAAACAAGCAAGACACATTTTGCAACACATGACCAATGTAGAATGTTCTTCCATCCAAATACCTGTTTGCGCCGCCGGCTTAATAAAGGTCAGCTTTGACTGCGCTACAGCAGCAATCTTCGCTGTCTTCATAGAGGAACTGCGAGATGACTTCAGAGACTGGACATCTGAAAAAAATGGGGAGAACAAATGTGTCATTCTGTATTTCACTATCACATTTACTCTTTGAGATGTATTCAACTTCTTTAAAAAGGCAATAACATAAATTCTAACCTCGTGATGAGGTGAGTTTGGAGCTTGGTTGCTTTGCCTGGGCAGGAACCACAGACCTGGCCATCTTTAGAGAGGATGTTGTCATCGATCTCACTGAGCCCAGGGAACAATGCAAAACAGTAAATGACGAGAATCCAGAAACAAGGCAAAGCTCCAACGGAAGTTAGAATACATTTTTGGAAGTAGGTCAAGAATTTATTTAGGTAAACAAAAAAAATTGCTCTGAATATCACATTTTATCGTAGTTAGAACTTTAAAAGGCTTTTGTGCTGTGATACAAAAGTTACAAATCTTTTCACACTGAATTTAATATACAGGTTTAAATCATTCTGTAAAAACACAACGTATTATAACATATCCTAACATCAATTAATATTTTGCCCACCTGCTGTTCTCGGCTTCTGTGATGCACTCCTCCTCTCCTGGAAGGATCTTGGGGGCTCCATTTTCCCAGGTACCATCTTGCTCCTTTTCACACGCTCAGCTTTCCCAGCATCCTCAATCTTCACATCACTTTTTAAATACTCCTCACTCTTTCTCTTCTTGCTCTTCACGGCCATATAAATGGGAAATGATTCGTCCTGCACAAACTTGGATACAGACAGAGTTGGAGACGCCTGTGGTGTCAGATTGCGGTGAAGAGGAGAAGATGAGCACAGGGGCGACGGGGAGCTGACAGTCAAAACAAGGGGAGTGGGGGCTGCTGGGGGCGTGGAAGTGCCTGAGAAAGAGAAGCGAGCCGGGGCCAAAGATGGGGGGGAGGTGACGGGGAAGGTGATGGGTGTAGGGGAGCCATCAAGCCGTGGAGACAGCCTGGAAGAGGTTAACTCCTGGGCTGGAGTTCTGTCATCACACGGGGAGTTGGCAGAGTTTTGCAAACCTTTGGTGTCCGTTTCTAGATTTATGACAGGAAGGTTAGGAGTGCCTGGTGCAGACTCACACTGACTGCTTCCATCAGACAGTTCCAGGGTTTTCTCTAAGAGCCTTCGTCTTGACTTTTTTATCAGCCTTCCATTTGAAAGATTTGCCTCCACTGGTGCTTTGTTCTTGATCACTGTGGCAGAAGTAAAAGAGGTCTTTTTGACCCTTTCCGTAGCCTTATCACCCTTGCAAACAACCTCACTCACAACAATATTTTTACTGACAAAGAAGGTTAGCCTCGGCTCATTGGAGTCTGACCCAAGTGGGCTATCAGGTAACGCTGGAAGGGCATTTTTTTCAGGTCCACAGCCACGAGTCCCACTCTTGGAGTCCAATGAATCTGAAAAGTCACAGCTTGAACTTGTGTCTCTAGAACTGGTGTTCATTTTGCTCAGATCAGAGTCAATGAGGGTTAGTGCGTCTTTCAAAGAGGGAACCGGGGTTCCAGTTAACCCACTGTCAGCAGAATTTAAAGCAGTGGAAAGTGGGCTGTCTGACTGAATACGTGGCATGAACTTCTTAAACATCTCCGGTGTACCGATAGGTGACAGCGTCTTGTTGAGCATCTTGATTAGATCTCTATTTTCGGGTTTGCCCATGTGCAGATCTGGACTAGCAAACATGTTGCCAGAGTCCATCAGCTTCCCGGCAGGGATGAGCAAGACAAGAGGAGAGTCATTCTGAAGACAATGGATATTCTCCTGGTCAGACAAACCCAGAGACCGTTGCCTCTGAGAGGAATTATAGGCCTTCTGCTCCTCTGAATTCTGGGAGTAATCGACCATTGGAGTAGGCTTGGAGAGGGACCTCTCTCTGACATCTGCGCACTTATTGAGGGAGGCAAGAGGGCTGCGTGGCTTTTCCCGCTTGTACTGTGACTTTCGGGAAACTTGGAAGGTTTTGTTGGCTGCCATCTTCAGTGGCTGCTCAGTTTTTCTTCTCCTGGGTGCGCTTACGTTTTCACTATCCCTTTTGTTTTTGATAGTGTCCCATAAGCTTTTCTGAAACAAAAACAAAATGTATTTGTCATGTTAAAATCACTTATGTTTAAATGAAAACAGCTTGATTAAACCAAATAAGAGTACCAACCAGGAATATCAGGCTTGTTAACTTGAGTAATTTTTCTTTTTATACATTGTGTATCAGCATTACTGGAAGAACCCCAACAACAAAGAAGTCCGTCCAAGCAACTGTTTCACTAGAACTGTCGTGTATTATGACATAGAAATCCAATTTAGAAACGTAACAGACTATCGTTTTCGTAATCTGTAAATTTGCCAGATATATTGACGATTAATCATCTTGATTATTACATCAGAAATTGAATTAAAATATTAATCACAATTTCCTAGAACTGAATCTGATGTCATTAAATGCCTTGTCCACCAAAACGTCCAAAAGGATTACTATGATAAGGTATAAAAGCTGCATATTTCCCCCACTTCAGAAAGAATATTATACATTAAATCACTGATAAAGCTCTACAACAGGGTATTTACCTTTTTCTTTTTGGGGGCTTCTGCTCTCCCCAGCAGAACAGCCTGGTGTTTGAGGACCCCATTGGCATTGAATACGATGAGCTCTCTTATTCCACCTTCTTCTGTTGGAGTCCATGTTACGTTCAAATTGAATGAGTCCTCGGGCTGCAATCGCAAAGCACATGGGAACATGGTCATTCAATGGAGAAAAAAACAAAACATTAATGGTATATCGAGCAATGGGAGTTGTGTCCCTCAGTGCAGAGAAACGCTAACGTTAGCTGAGAACATAACTTACCTGAATCGTGAACGTCCTGTTGTCCACAGAAAATCCTTTACTTGCAGGGATCTTTTCAATCGTAACATCCACTTCTGAATCCTCTGTAGGGTTCTCAATACGCAGAACAGCCGATTTGGAGGTGCCCAACTTCACTGTTCCAAATGTCACAAAAGGAGCCTTTGAAAACAGTGTTAAAACCAAAACTGGAACATCGTTCTCCTTGTTAGCTTCGGCTCGCTTTACTGGACTAATGTCCAGAAATCCTCTCCGTGCTAAATTCTCAGTTTCAGCCATTACAAATTAGATAAAGTAGCAGTAGCTAGTGGCTAGCTACATATCACGTAGTTTTAAAAACGTATAGCATGTGAGCTGCAACTAATGTTGACTAGCAAACGTTAAAATCACTCTTCCTTCCAAAACACACCGAATGACGGTTTGAAATTCGGCGTGGTGTTTGATCAGCCAATGGTAAGCAAGGGATGGCCACTTCTTGTCCAATCGGTAAAGAGCATTGGTCGAATCCGTATGAATACAAAGTCATTGACCAATCAGAAATCAGCTACATTTTTGAACTGCCTAAGCCGCGCCCACGTAACGAAATTCAACAAACGAAGATCTCTCACTCTAATGTTATTTAGTCCACTAAAGTCAAGATTGTGATTGTCATCTATCCTCTCACCTATTAATTTCCCTTGATACATGAAAGTAATGCTAATCCTTTCAAATTTTAAAAAGTCCGTTAAGTTTAATGATTGAATGGTTTAAATTGCTCCTCTAAAACAGATGATGGTCTTACGTTTTACATTTCAGTGAGGGGTCTGCTTACTAAAACGATCTTAAATGTGCACTTTATTTCAAAGGATTTCCTATTTCGGTCATTTCTCATTCAAAAATAACTAAAAGTGTTTGATACAAATACAATTATAATGCCAAATTAATATTCGAATTGATTCAATGAATGTTGAGGGTTTTTACAGAGGAGGTCTGAAAGAACGACATATTCACTATTATATTTGAGTGCAGGCAATAAAACTGTAAGCCGTTTATTGACAGATGAACAGCTCGCCCTGATCGTATAGTGGTTAGTACTCTGCGTTGTTGCCGCAACAACCCCGGTTCGAATCCGGGTCACGGCAGTCTTTTCAGAAGCTCAATAGCACAAATAAGCTATGACACCTTTAACATTAATATTGGAGCTCCAAAAGAGGTTGATTTCCAATTAAAAGGATCAAGCTATATGCCATGTACTCTAATAATACACCTGCTGCTCAAGATAAGTAATCAATACAAACTAACTCTCAAACATACTGGAAGTGCATAACAACCCAATATGTGAAAATCCTAAAAGTTATATAATGATAAACATTTGACTTGTATTCTATTTTACCATATATTGCTGTATTTGCTAGGGTATATTATTTTCAAACATTCCTAGTAATAGAAAGTTATTATGTTTTGATTACACATGTCCCGTTAATTGAAATCAGAGTAGTAAAAGTTTTATTTTCATACTTTGAACAGAAATTGGCAATCATTTTTACATTCTGAATACAAATGTGTCCACATGGACAGTGTACAGCAGGTACAAAAAGCAGTTAATTGCCCACCCCAATGAGCAGAACCCTTTAAAAGGGATGGAAGGTACTTTTAAAATTAGCGAGATATCATTTAACATGCATTTATTGATTGTGCCACTTGGGGGCAGCACAAGAAAACTTGTAAACAGAACAATTCTAACAACTGTTACACAGGAGCTGTATTACTCGTTTCTCATGTCCGTATTGGAGTTTTTGTCTGGATAATATAGGTGGCATGTACAAAAAAAATATGTACTTCTATATAAAAGTATTATCACAGGTCAGATACAAGGATAGATACAGGAAAACATTCTACTGTAGAATATATATACGTCTATATGTAAGTCTATATTTCTGTTGCTGTAGTATATAGTCTTTTATAGAATGGTCTAACTAAATCTTGAACATTTTATATTGAGTATTCTTTGTGGTTCATCTCCATTCTACTGTAGATATGTATATTACCTTTATGATTATTGCTTTTACTTGTATTATATTTTATTATGTTTATACTTTTTTTCCACCTTTTATGTTTAATTATTTTAATGGTTTTTTTTGTTGGTGTGTACACTATAAAGAAGCAACTGCAACCAGCTTTTTAAATAAAATATTTAAAAAACGTTTTAAAATATTGTGTTTGACACCTACTTTACATAAAATCATACAAAAATATGCAGTTATTATTTTTGAAGTTAGCTCTCTCTACACGGGCACTCCACCAGCAACAAGACACTTTTTAATTGTGAGCAAGTTTGGACCAAAAAACATTAATTCTACTCTATTTAACAACAAAATAAATGTACAGTGTTTTATCAGGTCCTAAGGGCATGACGGGGGGAAAAAAAGTTCTAATTAAATCTAAAGAAAGGTACTTTGGGAGCCATTTTTAGTTGAAAAATGTAGTGAGCTGGCAGGAAAGTGAAGGCGTTGTGCTGTTTATAAGGCATTTCTTGGCTGTTTCAGGACGAACGTTGAAGTCACGGTTTGTAGAGGCCGTGGAGGGTCACGGGTATGATGGTGTTGACCTCGGCCCGGGCCAGCTCTGTTAGTTTCACAGCATCCAGCACCAGCAGGAAGCCCGGTCTCTCTGCACCTGGCTTCACCACGATGCTCAGCAGCACACCTGGAACGATGGGTAAAAATCTGAGTTTTAATAAAGACATGATAAGATGTGTAAAGAGATTTGAAAACAGTTAAAGTTTATAATTTGATCAGACGCAGATTTTTTTTTCATTTATGGTCAATTCTCCAGATATCAAACGGCTCACTAGTAGAGATAACAAGATCATTTATCTTCAGACAAAAATGTTGTGATAACTCAATTTAGGAGAACATGTAGTACCATCGTCCTCCTCTGTAGCTTCCGGCGTTGGTACAAACAGCGGCTCTGAAGGGTAACAGTCCTCCTCCTGCCACACCCAGGTCTCTTTGGTCTGTACGTTCAGCTTGACTATCTACAGCAAGACAACAATAAACACCCAAAGTCTCGATCACCAAATCATTATCATCATCATAATTACTTCTCCTGTGAATCATGAAAGCACTCCTTACCCTGTCAGGGATAAAATGGTTGAGTCCCAGACCGTATGCAAAGGAATACTTCTTCCCACGACACAGAGAGTAGTTTATCTGTGGAAACTCAAAGGCTGAGAAAATGAGAAAAAAAAAAGAATGGTAGTAAGCATCTGAAAAAAGTTAATTGGACCTCAATTTTGTTTTGTCATGATTTTAGGATCAAGAATGAACCCTGCAGATACATTTAAAACCATTTTACTGGTGTGAAATTCACAGTTTTTCTGTGTGTGTGTTACCCTGTCTTGGTCCAGAAAAGAGAACCTCAGGCTCGAGCCAAATGGTTCCATCGCTGTGAAGAACAGCAGTTGCTGTGGTGTAGGGAAGACACACCAGATTCTTTCCCTGCTCCTCCTAAAATATACATGAGACACACACAAATGGATGGATGTATGTATATACACACACACACACACACACACACACACACACACACACACACACACACACACACACACACACACACACACACACACACACACATGCAAACACACAGTTTACTCTGAGGGGGTATGTTATACAGTAGTGTGAGAACTGTGTGCTTTATGTGAAAAGACTAACTGGGTAAACACAAAAAGTTTACACAGCTAGCTCAGCAGTTAATTTAAGTCGAATATGCTGAGGCTAGTAGCTACAAGTAACCGACACTGTTACATCCACTATTTTTGACAGATCTTGGTCCCGGTATTGCCAGGCATCTTTTATCTACTCCTTAAATGCCCCTGTTGGAGCAATATCTGTAAGTGCTGTAAAGGTTTTCATTACAGCTGTTTTTTGGTTGTTGATTGAGGAAAATTTTGTTTTTCTATGTTTAGCTTGACTGCTAACCTAGATCTGTGCTAACAACATGCTTTCAACTTTTGTAATGTCTTGTTTACCTTGTCCTATTGTCTTTGGTTTAAATGTGTGTATAATGTCAATATTTCTCTTTATCGGTACTATAAACTGAACAATGCATAATAACGTTTCTGAAACTATACTCTATATAATATTTGCCTCTCAATTGGAGCTATGTTAATAACATTTAATTGTATTCTATGTTTATGACATTAACACATGAAACATGTTTGCGTGTACAGTAGGTAATTACAATTATATTTTCATGGAGTGTGTTCAAAATAATTTATTAGCGTTGATAAAAGATTTTAAACACAGATCAAGCAAAGTCCAAAAAACTGATCAGTCGATTAAAACATTGTGCATTTTATGAAATGTGTTCAGTTAAGACATTTAAAGGACCTCCACAAATTTCAAAGTAAAAGTAACATTACTATTGCTGACCTTGTGTATATCCAGTGGCAGTACATATCGCCTGACCTCAGGCTGAGGAGCTCTCATCGCTGCCTTCTTCACTTCCTCCCATTCCTGCTTTATGTTGGCCAGGTACAGGTAGTCATACACAAAGTCATGTCTGCCAAAAAACACAGAGATATTTCATTATGACATAATTAATTACACTTTTAGTTTTCACTCATACAGACGCACAAAGGCTCACACTCACCCTTTCCACGTGCAGAGGTCAACCACAATGAACCCCTGATCCTCGTAGGCGTTAATATGGTGAAAGATGTTGAAAGCTGATGTTCTGAACTTGTGGCTGCTCAAATGTTCGGCTGGGTCCTTAGTGGCCAAGTGAAACCATGTCTAGAGTAGACACACCCACATACATGCAGAGACACATAATGTAGACATACTGTATGAACAAAGATGCGCAGGCACAGTCACATGAAACCATACACACTTCCCTTCCCTCTTCCAGAACTCAAAATATACAACATCCCTGGAATGATTATAAGACAATGGGTTTCTGTGCACAGACATGTAACAGCTGCATGTCACTTGTGGTCGTTCTGTATCATTCTGTGCCTTTTAATGGTTGTTTAGCATCTTTTTGTGGTAGTTATGTGTCTCTTTATGGTCATGTTGCTTCACTTTGTTGTGTCTTATTGTTTATTTTTTTATAGTTCTGTGTCTCTTTTTAGTATTATTCTGTCTTTATGCATTTGGTGTTGTTGTTGTAGTTTGACTTCAGTTTGTGGTAGTTTGTGTTTATTTGTGTTCATCCTGCATCACTTATTGATTGTTTTGCTACTTTTTTTTCATTTGACTTTTCTTTTAGGTCCTTAGTTATTACTCTTCATTTTTGCGACAGCAGTTTGTTGTTCTCTTTATCTCTTTTTGGCTGTTTTGCTTCTCTTTGGAGTTGTGTATGATTGACCACCAACAAATGTTAATACTTTATACTGACAGTGTCGTCCAAAGGCCCCTGAGTCTGTAATCCATTCATTGTTCACAAACCATCTAACCACCACCCTCTTGTGCCGCCTCTTGCTTACCCCCATGCTTTCGTTGGATTCAAAGCAGTCCATGTATGTGGCCCCTCTGACGCTCCAAGCCGACAGGAACTTGAGCAGGTTGATTTTTACCGGCTGCTCCACAAACACAAAGTGGTTGTCTGTCATACCAAAACTACAAAAAAATAGAGCGATAAACAAAACAAATCACTAAGCAGCAGTTGCAACTTGTTCAGGGATCATAGAAACAAAACAGAGTTTCTTCAGTCAGTAAGTGCAAAACAAGTACAGATGCAAAGCTCAGATTCTGATGAATATGTTGTATCTTGATAAAATTAGATGAGTTTACTCAATACCTGTGTACATAGGAGGGTTTTAACCTCTCACTGCTGGGTAGTTGAACAACAACCTGGGATTTCTCCAGGGGATCCGACCCATCTGAAAACACAAAGTTGCAGTGGGTTAGTATTCTGTAATGAGTGGGTGCATGTGATAAAGTAACATTTTAGTCCAGCTCATAAGGTGAGTCAATTTAAAATCAGTCGCATTCAGTCAGATGACAGTTTAAATGTGATACAAAAGTCACCTTTCTGAGTGGGTGGGATCTTGACGATGTTATAGGCCAGACTCATGTTCTTTCCAAAGCAGTTGCCGATGTTATAGACTGTGCCATCTGCTTCAATGTGGGGGTGGGCCGTCAACCCATTTACTGAGAGGTACTTACACAGGTCCACCTAATACAAGTATGCACACAAGACAGAAAATAATTGAAGAGTCATTGTCATCGGTTCGGCAATAACATCTTTCATAAGGCCTATATCATTGATAAAGCATGACGTCATCATTAATAAGTCTATGAACAATTATATAAACACATAACAAATAGTCAAATAAAAAAATGCTGTAGAACAAAAAATATCACTTTTGGTCCAAAAATGTAAATTGAAAAGATTTACTCAAGTTAAATGTACTCATTTTAGAACAAAAACCTGGTACTTGGCTTTACTATGCAAGTGGATATTTTTTAATTTGTTTCTGATTCAGCAGGATGTAAACCAATCATCTCTCACCCTCTTCAAAGTCTCCAGCGAATCAGGATCGACCTTAGTGATAAAATTAGTCTCTGTGACGGCGTAGAAGTCTTCACCGACTGGATAGATGTTCACCATGCAGTTATCAGTCACCTCAATGCCTCTGAAGTAAGTAAAGAATCTACACAGAAACAAGGCAATATCTTGTTAAAATAATACAACTGTATTTTGAGCCCATTGGGCATTAGATTTTTTATTATATGTACAGTGTATATAATCAGGAATAAGTACAAATAAATGAGCATTACTACTAGCATGACCCTGATTTGCCATAGTTAAACAGCTTTTTTGTCCAACCAACATATTAAAAGACCAACATGCTCAGTTTAATATCTTCATAAACTTAGATAACAACCACATATTAACATTACAGGAGTTTTAATCTGGGCTAAATCAATTGACTAAATGTTTCAGCTTCAAGTTGACCATACATTTAAGGTACTATGGTTTAAACATGGGAGAAAATGTTAATAAAAAATGTTATGGTACAAGAATGTACCTGGTTTTATTTTAAACTCTCCTGGCCCCAGCTTCATGTTGAATGGACAAATATTAAAGTATTGTAACATCATCACCTAACTGTCGTTAACATAGCAAGTGAGCATATCACCCAAAATGTCATCACTATGTTCTTTTAACACAATTGGCTTCATGAATTAAGCAGAGCACCTTCAGTATGTGGTTTTGGGGTTACCTGGAGAAGATGTTTTTGCAGGGGTCTGGGTAGGCTGCTGTGCCAAACTCAGTGATGACTATTCTGTTCTCTGTCATGGCACGAACATACGCATCTGTCTTGATAAACCTGAGCAGAGAAATAACACACATCATGCTTCGCAACAAGAAATGTCTGGTCTGTTAATCATACTGTCAATCTAGTTTTGAAATTTCACAAAATACATTACTGATTCTGCTCAGTCAACACAACTATTGGAGTTGGAATAAGGATTGTTGTGGTCTGCAGCTGAGTATTGTTTTTGTTGCCTCCATTGCAACATTCCTGTTTTGATGAATTCATTGCCAGCTTTTTTATTTGGCTGCACAAAACTGCATACTTCTGTGCAGTAACAGAAATCAGATGCCATAAAAGATCTGCGTCAGGATTTAAATCTGTAGAAGAAATGTAGTGCTGGGAAGTTCACACAAGTGAATTGAAAGTGCTTTTCTGCTAGGAACAAAACAATTTAGTTCAAAAATCTGGCACAATTTAGAAAGCCTTACATCAGATGACTATAACAAAAATGTAGTGGCACATTAACAGCCTTCTTCTGGTTGGGGTATTCATTTTTTGAAGTAGAGAAAGAACATATAACTGAACACACAAATATGTTGACATGTGTGTTCTGATTTGGAAAGGTAATGAGAAGGGTTCTTACTTCCTGTAGTAGGTCACCTGACCATCCTTTAGGTCAAACTTGTGAATGAGAGCCTGCCCATCAAACAGGTGGTGGAAAGGCTCATCTCCCACCTCAAAAAGACCTGGACCCATTCGGAGAAGACTGCCGCCCAGCCATGACGGTATGACACCTGTGAACATACACACAGACACACAGACACACACACACACACACACACACACACACACACACACACACACACACACACACACACACACACACACACACACACACACACACACACACACACACACACACACACACACACACACACATAATTGACATATGGATCAAGTACATAAATATCCTCACAAATAAATTAACACTATTTTATTTGTGTACAGGTTGAACAAGCAAGATATATCGGGTAAAGATAAAGATAAGAAGATAAGAATTAATTTATTAATCCCAAACTGGGACGTTTCTGTGTAACAACAGCCTAGTACAATACCAGTCATTGCACAAGGTATAATAAAATAACAAATAAGAAATAAACATGGACTATGAACGTAAATAATCAGTCGGACAAGAAAACACTATTGCATGGGGCTAACAAAATATAAGGCAGGATATTATATACATAAAGCTACAGTTGGTAACTATTTTTTAAATAGCTTTTTGTCATATTTGTCACAATATTTTTTGGACAACAAAGAATAGGACAGGCCACTTACTCTCAATTTCCCAAAATGTCCAACCTTTCATTAGATATGAATCTATCTTCCTTTTTGGAAAGTATTCTGGAAATGTCACAAGGCCTTTCTTTCCAGGCTTTGCTCTAAGGCACAAAATGTCACTAGAAAGGTAGAATAACCTGCTTTCTCTCTTACCCTTGAGTGTAGCAGGAATAGGTTCGTTCAGCTCCTCCACTGTCTCAAAGATCTTCTTGTAGCCGGCAGCAGGATGCTCCACTCTGCAGAGGAAAACAAAGATATGGATTGGAAAAAACAATCATGTAGTACGAGTGAAAGTAAATTATTGAACAAACAAAATATGTAGCATATAAGTCTACTCACATTTTGATGCGGAAATGTTATATCATTTACTCTGGTGGTGTCATGCTCTCAAAAGCTTCGGATCAAATGTCCTGCCAGCTGTTGATACCTTGTTTCTGTACTGCCCTATTCAAAGGTTTCTTTCTTTTGTTTTGACCACTTTTTCATTTATCCAACATTCACTTACTGTGTACTGTGATACTTGTGTCTGTTTCCATTCATGTTTTTTTTTTAATCAAATTTGGACAAATAGGCAAAGTAAACATTGTTAGGAGACAGTGTTTTTTGTTGTTGACAAAGGCACTGCAGGACAGAGTGCATGCTATGGTGGAAGGAGAGGAGGCAAACTGTGTTTACATCACAGTTGCTTGGTGCTGTTATCTCACTAAAGATGGATAATGTTTCACTCATGTCGATATTGTATGTCAAAATACTGGCCATATTATCTGTTAAGAGGATTCACTTTGGTTTTTGTTGGTGCTGTTTACATTTCTCCTGATGAAGATTCTAAAAATGTAAACGGCAAATGTAAAATAAATGGGGTTTTTTTTGTTTTTCTTGTTTATCCAAAATGCAATGCAACTGCATATCTCAACAATGTTCCTTGAAACCTTAAATTCTCTAGCTATCAGGAAATCTGACACTTTTTGGACATCAGACTTAAACATCTACCCCCCAAAAAACACCACAGCTTAGAGCACAGGAATGCAACTTCTGCAAAAAAGTGAAGTATCTCACTGCTGCGCCAACAACTTTTTGGGCTTATTTTCAATTTCTTTGGTGAGTTTCGTTCAGTTTTTCTCCAATAAAAAAACCCCAATGGAACATTTTTCATGACTCACCATCAAATATTTTTCTCTTACAGGAAAAACAAAAGTCACCAACAAGATGCTTGCTCTTATAACATTTCTAAGAACCAATATATTTAGATCTTTCAGTTTCTAACTTCAAACATTTGAGAAAAAGACAGAGAAAGTTCCACTCACCGGCGTGCCATGCTGCTGAATGTTCCTCACACACTTACTCAAAAGTATCCTGCAAAACCAGACTCTGGCTTGCATTTAAAACCACTCACAGACTTCCTGTGGTGAGAGATGGAAACACGGTCCCCTCCTCCCTTTTTCCTCTCTTCCTCCCCCATCTCTCATTTTCTCTCCTACCTTGCCTTCCCTAATCCCTCCTCTTTCCCGCTGCTTCTTCCTCTCCTTCAAGTTTCCTTTCATGCCTTTTGCTCCCCTTTTTTTTTTACCCTCCTCCTCCTCCTCTGGTCTTACCCGGAGCAAAACAAGCCGGCTTTGTCTCTGCTCATTTCAGGCGCATGGCCATCAGCTCCATGTAGAATGTTCTCTTGGCCTTGAAACAAAGTCTTTCTCAACCTGGGGGCACAAACTGGCCGATGATGTGGGTCCAACCAGTAAAGTCAGCTTTTAAAGGGCAGAATGTGCTGGTATTGTTTGTGCGAGTAGAAGGAATCCAGTCTAATAAGTTCCAGACAGCCTGGACAAACCCTCAAACTATTTTAATTGGGGGGGAGAAAGAGCAACAGTTTTCCCTGGGAGGGAGAGGGTGAATGATTATCCCTGTCTGTTTCTTTGGTTCATGTCATGTTGATAAATGAAAGTTGAACAGAAGGATGAAGCGGTGAATTAAACGGTGTGGTTGCATTAACAAGAGGTTAAAAGGCTCAGTAATAGATCATCTAACGTGTGTGACAGCTAAAGTAGTACAAAAACTACTGGTTGGATTGCCATTAACCTTTGTACAGACATTCATGTTCCCCAGAGGATTAATCCTTAACACATTGGCATTCAGTTTTCAAGATCAACAACAATGTCATTTTCCAGAAATGATGACTTCTTTACTCCAAATAATTTACATACTTTCAAACAGGGCATAGTATTTGAGTCCTAATGAGATAGATTTTTCAGCTTTCACAAGGACTCAGCTGCTGTGAAAGGTAGTATTTGTTTGAGGCCATTGCATGCCAGACCTAAAGTGCTCCACCATCCTGCTGTGAATTTGTTGATGATAATTAGATTAAACTGAAGCTACTTAAACGTGCCTGTATGTAAAGTGGTTCTAACTGCCAATGACCCCTAAACAATTAAGATGGTAAATAACAAATAGAAATAACAAAAGCCAGTCACATGTTAAGTACTTGGTAATCACACAAGGGCTGCGAGATTTGGAAAAAGTCATTGCAGTTGTGACTGATATTGAAATTGAGAAATTATTTATATAAAATGAAAAGAGAATTAAATATTAATCACAATAGTAAAAGAAAATATTTTAAAATGATAAGATTAAGATAATTAAGCTAATTTCAGATTTTTTAAAATCAAATCTTAACTGTTAGTTGGGCCGGATTTCTCTTCAGCACCAGAAACCTTTATTTAGAATTTATATTTTCACATGTTTTTTAACCAAATATTGAGCAAACTGACATTGGATATTGCACTAGTCTATATTGGGATTTCTATAAAATGTCTGTTAACTTTGCAGCCCTACATCGCACACATGCTTTCACACACAGTGGTAGATAAAAACAGGAGTATGGCAAATAAATAGAACAGCTGAACATTTATTTCCCAGGAGTTTGCATAGTAAACAATAGAAAGTAAACAAAGAGTAAAACTGTGTAAGTGTACAATATAAAACACGCTAATGAATGCATATACAGTTACACACACTTCCATCTGAGGTAAAGACAAACATATCATGGTAGAACTAATACTTCAGGTCCAGCTAATAGCCATTTCACTTTTACGCTCAAGTGATTTATGCTTTAGGTGTTCAGAAAACACAAGCAGTAGCAATAGTTAGGACAAAATATTACAGGTATCTGGTAAAACCTTCTTTAGGGAGTCTAATAGGTATTAAATAGGTATAAATTAGCTATTCTGATTATTTGCAATTTACAATACCTATTGTATATCCAGTGCAAAACATCTCTATCCAATAAACTAAGCAGGGATGGGATCAACATGAAACACAGTGTCAGTAATAATACAAAAAAAAACTGTGAAAGAAGTTTAAACTATCTAGAGTTGTTAATGAAAAAGCCAAGATCCCTTAATCCAAGATCTTTTCAAAAACCCCTGAAATGGTACCGTTAAATTGCTTGAAAAGCAGAATAAAGAGAAAGAGCAAAAAAAGGACAAGAATGGGAAATGAGATCAAAAGACTAAAACAGTTTCCCAAATAACTTGAGATTCTATGATATAAAAAGATTAGTAAAAAAAACAAAGACAAGAAACAACCCAAGGAAAGACATTTCACTGCTCCCAATGTCATAATTTATATAAATTAAGAAATCTATAACTAATTATTCCCATATGGACCAGGGTCCTTAGAATTCTCCCAAAATGCAATCTGCAGTTTATCCACACACACACACACACACACACACACACACACACACACACACACACACACACACACACACACACACACACACACACACACACACACACACACACACACACACACACACACACACACACACACACACACACACACACACACACACACACACACACACACACACACACACACACACACACACACACACACACACACACACACACACACACACACACACACACACACACACAGTATCAGTGTGGTTATATTGCAGCGGACAGGCTGCGGCTTCTATAATGCTGCCAACCTGTATGGTTAGTTCCTGATACTGAAAGCTTTGGTCTTCTTGATGGTGAGGAGTGGAGGTTTAATCTTCGGTTTGATGTTGTTCTTACTTTCCTTGCCTGAGGAAGGAACCTGGCGACTGTAGATGTCTGGGTACTGCTTCTGAAACTGAAGCAAAGATTCAAATCAGATCTCAGTTGCCGGTATACTTGGTAAGGACTGCTTGTTAAACATTCAGAAAGTGTTTTGTTACCTGCTTCAGTTTCTTGCGTCTGTCCTTCTCGCTCATGTTTTTGTTGTTCAGCAGCATCTCAAGCAACTCCTCCATGGCCCTCTGGGAAGATTCCAGCTTTTGCTGTTCAAACTCAGCGCCGCTGATCTGGCGGCAGAAGGCGTACATGGGCATCGGAGCGCAGACCGCATCGGAAGCTTCCACATTAGAAACAGCATCCATCGGGACCTGGGGTCAGGGAATTGAAAAACATCTGATTGACTGTATCACAGCAGACAAAGCCAAAATGACACTTTATTCCAATTAGCGATTCAAGCCTTTCCATCTTGGACGTGTTCCATATTGTTTGCAAATTGCATGGTCGGCTACAGCTTGAACTTGAAAAGTTTTTAAACAAAAGGTTTATGAAACCATCTCAAAATAACTTTGATAAACTAATCAACAACTCTCAAAACACAGAAAAAGAGATATTAAAGTAACACGTAGTTCGCTGCTTTAAATAGTAAATCTATCGACCCCTGGCCCTATTTCAAAATAGGTCACTGCAACAAGTTAATCCCTCTTTTATAGAAAAACAATTTGACAAAGTGACTGTCCATTTGATGAAAAAAAAAAAGAAATGTCTCCAATCATTTGAGGTAGCAGTAAATTAGAATCAAATCATATTTGTGATGCCACACCCACAAATGGGATTTTTCTGTTTTATGCAGAATTTATTTTTGCATTGGGGTTTGTATATCATCCAGGCCCTATGTTAAATGATGCAGGACCCATATAGTGCAGTAGTTTCTGCGTGTACCTGTACGGCGCGCAGATACTGTATGTGGTCATTGATAGCACTGCGCAGGTACTCTGGCACTGAGAGGATGCTTTCTTGATGGTCCATTAGAAATGACACCAGTCTGGTAGCTAACAGCTCGTCCAAATCACACTCCTCAGCGCTGCCCAGGACGCAGCCGGAAAACGTGTGAACCATCTTGAAGGACAAACAAAAAAACAAGATTGAAACAAGATCAAATGTCATAAGATGTCACTGATCCGCAGTTAAGACAATAAAAGGTAACAATAAGATCTTGAGCAACACAGACACTTTTCTTGAAATAGTGCAATAACCACCATCAATCATCATTTTTAGTGTCTCAACACCTTACATCACATATGTCACTAAGTTCTGAAGTGGCTGCTCATTTTTTTTGCCATGGATGTGTACTTTTGTTTGTGAAATGTACTAGTCATTACAAATACCAGTGAATATCCACAATTCTAAATGTCCAATAAAAGCACCCATGTACTTCAAAATACACATTAATGTTGTTTGCATGCTGGTTTTTGTAAGGAAATAAAATAAAAAATCCTCTCATAGAAATATTGCGTTGCCATTGATAACAACTCCTTGAAACTGTATTTATTAAGGTTCTACCCAAAAAATATTTGTTACAAATACATTTGAACAGATCTTGATCATCTGAATGCATCATCATGTTACTCAGTGACTCGGGTGCTAACTTAGAGCTAACGGCTAACTTTAAAGGGCTCTCCTCCTGCCTAGTTCAACTATTGTTCCTTGGGACATCCCCCAAAAATTGTACTATAGAGGGGAAAAGATTAAGGTCTTGTGAGTGATCATTCCATCAGTTGCAAGTCTCACCAGTGTGCGGGTGCCGATAGCAGGGTGGAGGCGGGGCATGTCAACGTTCTGGCTGATGCGTGACATCATCCTCATGAGGAGCTGCAACTTCCTGCGGGAGCTTGGGGGGAGGAGGAGGGTGCAAAGCTGCAGGGCCTCGATGGCCACGCGCTCGCACTGAGGCTGGAGAACGCCTGTACACATACACACACGGTCACACACTGATAATAATGGAGTCTGTAGTGCAAACAGTACGAACACAAACAGCAGTAGAATCACTGTGTTACCACATTCATCCATCACTGCTACATTCACTAAATCAAAGAAATGGATGGATGAATGGATGATGAGATTAATCAACTACAGCTACAGTGTGTGAGGAGTCAAGATGTTTAAACATAACATTATATTTATAGTAATATGCTATTAAAAGCATGTGCACCCTTGTTCATAGCTCTGATTCAGCACTTGTAAGCTGGAACATAATACCTGCATACATTTGTCCTGGAACTTGGTCTTTTCAGTCACAGATCCACTCTTATTATGGTAAGAGTTTAATTAATTTGACCATATCTTATTGTGAATATTTGTCTTATCACAGACTGGTATATGTCAAAGTTTAGTAAGGATTCTGTTTTTGAAGCAGTTATATATTTTTAATGGCAACACATAATCACACCTGTTGCCCTCATTTTTTTTTTAGCCCGCTTGGATTGACTGTATTTTGCCGTCAAAATATGTTTTTTATTCATCAAATGGTCTGAAAATGATATGGGTCGTTCAATTCTATGCTCTTAACGATTTGATTGAATTATGGGTGTTTGATTGCATTTTACAAAATGACCCCAGGACAACAGGAGGGTTAATGAATGATAAGAAGCAAGATTTTTCCATCAAGCTTGCATCTCAATGGTCTTCCTGTCACACATTTTTGTATGTGGATCTGTCAAAAAAATGTCTTAGTTCCAGGCAATATAAATGCAGCACTGTGATGCACAGCGGCAAAATGCATTGCATACAATAAAAAGCAGCATAGCTAACATAGCATGCCATAAGCAAGCACAATATAATGTGCTGAATAATTCAACTATGTGATTGAAGTTGCACATGAGCCCTGTGCACCTTGAACCAGGGCTCTCCTTCCTTACTTTGTTCTGTCAAGGTCTGCTGGAACTGGAAGCTTGAAAAAATATAGTATTTCTAAGTTTCCCGGTGGTGGTTAGATGTTAGATGGAGTTAGTGTGATTAGACATCTAGAAACATGCAGACACACAGAGGTGGGAGGTGAGAGAGGGTCTTACTGTGCTCAGCATTGGGTTGTGTGGGAACACAGACAGGCGGTTTGAACAGTGAAACAGGTCGATGCAGCTTCGACACATCGAGGGAGCTGAGGCAGCGGCGGACAACAGCAGGTGCAGGGAGCGTCCAGAGATTAGAGGTGCTGGAGGCGGGTCTGGGCCCGCTGGGTCCTGTAGTTGCACGGGAGCCTTGTACTTTGGCCGAAGCAAGTGAGAAGGAGGAGGAGAAAGGAGCATAGGAGGAAAAGGCGGGAGTATAGGAGGGCAACGAAGGAGGGCGTGAAGCTGAGGAGGAGAAGTGATGCTGGTCTGCGGGAGTGTTCACGTTGATGCAGCTGGTCGCGCGATCTTGCAACTTGGACTCTTTGACGTCTTCCTCCTTTGTTTCTATGACAATGTCTAAACAGCTGCCCATGCTGCGTGGTCGCAGGAAGCGGGACCTCTGTGCAATTGAGAGTCTATTTCTGATTTTGGCTCCTGAGGTAAAAGGGGTTGATTTGGAAACAGAGGTATGGTCTGTATGACTTGTGTTTGCTATACTGTCATCCTGGTTCATGTTGCTATGGGTGCAGGACGCCAGGCTCTCATTGGACAGAAACAGCTGTTGCCTGGTGAGAGGGGCAGAGTCATCTAGGATAGTTTCAAGTGAGCAACTCCTGGTTCGAGGCCTCGAAAAAGAAGCTGTACTCAGACTGGTGCAGCTGCCTCCCAACTGACCCTCGCCGCCTTTCAGCGCCGCCAACCGCGACTGAAGCTTCCCACCGAGCACCTCTGTCATTGGGGACTCCGTCTCGTCACACCCTCCCTGTCTGAGCAGGGACAGGAGGAGACACTCCGTGGAGCGGAAGGAAGTCTTGGCTGGAGGTGGGGCCGAGGGGAGGTCGAGCTTCTTGCGTTTCCCACGTTGGTGTATCGTGTTGGGCGCTGCGACGTACCCGCAAAACACTGAAAGCGGATGCAAAAACAAGAAGGGGGCCAAGCGGGGCAGGCGTGTCAATGCAAGCAGACAGAGTAGGGGAAGAAGAGGGTTAAGTTAGTTTAAACCTTTACTTCACATAGAGAACCAGAGAGGACACATAACATGACATCATCTCGCTGTTAGGACTTCAAAAGTGACAACAACCAAAATCCTCCTGTTAGCAGTCCACTGTTAGTGAAACAGCCCATCAATAAGACGGAGAAACAAGATGCTGCATACTTCCTGTTTCCTTTTCAGGAAAAAGCCTAGTGAAATGAGTCCAGAGAACTTACCCAGGACGTTGATGAACAGTTCATACAGCTCATATGTGAGTACAGGCTGCGGAAGGCTGTAGAAGTAATCTGACACAGTTTTAAAGACGTCTCTCTCAAAGCCGGGATAGGACGGCTGTGCGCTGTCGTACTTTGGCCCTAAAAATAAAGAGCATGTTAATGCATCTACCATGAGGCTGAAGGATATTTGAGGGGTCCCAAAACAAAGCATTATGTACAAGAGAGTTCATTTTCCTGAAAGTTGATCCAAGGCAATGATTTTGTTAAGTATAAGAAATAAGTAAAGAAAAGTTATGCTTAATTATGCAATAAGACATTATTACAGACATTGAAAATGTGCTAATTATTTTCTGTACTAAAAGTTCTCAGATATACAGATCTGGAAAAAACTAAGAGAGCACTTCAGCATTATCAATTTCTCTGGTTTTAGTATTTATAGATATGTCTTTGAGTTAAATGATTATTTTATTGTATTCTATAAATTACTGACAACATTTCTCTGTGTTGGAATTCAACCGACACTGCAATGGCTGCCATACATGTAGAGATAAAGATTAAAGAAACATTTGGAGTGGTCTCTTTTTTCGGAGCTGAATTTTGTTTAGAGATGCAAAAAAGACAATATCTCATGCGTGTGACTTTAAGAGAAAGCTACAGACATGAATAAACACAGTGG
The DNA here is from genome assembly GCF_036324505.1 of Eleginops maclovinus. Lineage (NCBI taxonomy): Eukaryota > Metazoa > Chordata > Actinopteri > Perciformes > Eleginopidae > Eleginops > Eleginops maclovinus. The sequence goes on from NC_086357.1 coordinate 10,668,840, forward strand.
GATTAACATCTTAATGTGTATTTCGGATGTTTTCTTTGCACTAGTCTGAAAGAATGTCATGTTATGAATGCAAAACAGCGGGAACTCTTGAAATTGAACAGTGCAAAAACAGTGTTTCGCTTGTATTGTCTCGCATTAGGCTGTTATTTTTTCCCCATGATCAGCTCTTAGCTATGTTCATGCAGCACAGAGGTGTGAAAGCAGCTTGTTGTTACTCACAGTTGGCCAGGCTCTTCATGGCAGACAGAACCCAGTGTGGGAGGTCATCTAGAGAGTCGATAAACAGGTATATTGAACCGGTAGTTTGTTGTATAACCTTAACATGTGATTTGAAATGTGTCACGTGTCGATGGTCAGATTTTTTAGTGTATTCAAAAATGAAAATCCTTATAGCATAAGGGGATTTTTTTAATACTTTTCATACCGTGATGTAACAGTTTTTAGTTGTTATAGAAACCTACTAGTTTTGTCGTCCAGAGTGACCACCCCATGCTTGTTGACGTTGTTCATATTATGGAGGATGTTCTGCGGGTTCACATAACGCTGGTCTAAAACCTCATCCAGAGATGCAACGCTCAGAATCCTCTGCAGGCTGAAACACAACACACAAGGTTCAGTCACATACAAAAAAGCTCTTTCACTTTCTGATTTCAAGGCTTAGTTTAGATGCATCAGATATTTTCCAACGGTATCATTCAACCGGCTATTTGAAAATAATAGTGATTGTGAAATGTGATAAATATTTTTGAAGTTTGGGGTTTATACTGGGTCATGGTGATGTCTCTCCAAATCTCCTGTTCATCCTCAACTGTCAGCTCTCGCCTTGGCACCTGCTGCTCTCCTATTGGCTGATTCTCTCCTCCTGCTTGGAGAGCAGGATCTACATTTTCCTGGAAGGCACAAACAGAGCATCACACAATGGATTATTTTTTTCAAATTCGAACCGTAGGTCAAACCTGCGTCTGGGTTTTGTGAAAAAAAGTGTACATAAAAACCAAAACAATGCCCTGTCTTGCTCACCTGCGTCTCCTTCTCATGTTGCTTCTTGATACCCCTAAACTTGAAGAAACCTTCCCTGTCCCTGAATGAAGGCCTTTTCTTAACAGAGCCAGGAGCCGAGCCTGAAACTGGACAGGGAATTGGTTTCAGAGGGGAAGTGGTGGGGAATCTGGGGAGAAAAGAGAGGGCATGTGTTGCATCAGTTTGTGTAGGGGGAGTGCAATCTAAATCTTTTTTGAATTCAGTTTTTAAATATTTATAAAGAAAATTGCCTACCTGTACAGAGTGTTGTTGTCCTCCAAATCCTCGGAGCCCCAACGACCCTTCACGTCTTCGATCACGTGGTTCTTTAGAAACTTCTTCAGGAGCTGCACTGTCTGCTGCCTGGTGACATCGGGGCCAAAATTGCTGTTGTTACATAGCAGCTGGTGCATCCACTCCACAGCGGCTGAGGCGGTGAAGCAAGAGGCGTAGTGCCGGAAGCTTTGGCGGTGTTTTCTGAGGGGCATACCAGCCCGAAACAAGCGAGTCACCTCATTCCACTGAAACAGAGAGGGTGGAGTTTAGTAGGTTAACTTATGATAATTTATTTCAAGAATGTGTCCTGTCTGACTGGACAGAAGGGATGCTGGTGCAGTTTGAATAAAGGTTGCAAACATTTCTGTCAAAGAAACAGGAAAAAAGGTTGCAGCTGTCATGCATTGTTCTGAGACGAAGTTCTCCAGTCGGGACCAAACAATACAGACCAAGAAGTCCTAAAAAGATTTATGGCTCAGGGTCCTAAATGCCCTAAACTCCAACAACATGTGCAGTATAACGAACCAGTCTTTTGAGAGAACAACTGCCGTCTACTGGGACATACAGGGGGTTAAAGGTCAAGGGTTTAAGAGTTAGGTGTAAGATTGTTTACACGTGTAGCTGACCTGTTGGAATTTGGACCATTTAAAACTATTTCCCACCCCTGGCACCTTGGCAAAAGGGAGAGTTGAATGTGTTGTATTGTTGTCAGATTTGAAGACATTTTTTTGCAAACCTGGAAATTCTGGAAAGCCATTTTGTTATTTTACAGACTTAGCCTAAAGATTGATATATAATTATGTCCACAGTAAAAATTGAATTCTCTCATATGTGATCCATTACTAACTGTCTTGGTTCACATCCTTTTGATGTACAGCTCGGTATCTATTTAGCTGTCAAAGTTGATAATGATTGACATTTATGAATACAGTAGTTTTTTAAAGCAAAATCATCTGATTCAACCTTCTCAATTTTGAATATGTTCTGGTCCATAATTGAACTGAAACTGTCAAAACATAATTAACAGACTACACAAAGAATACTTGACGCATTCATGATAATGTGGAAAAAGACGTTGAGAAAAAGCTAAGCTAAGTTAACAATTGAGCAGGATTTACCTGAGCCATGCTAGGGTAAGCAATTCACAAGAGACGTCATTAAATATATGAAAACACTCACAAAACGTAAAGAGAGTACATTAATCAGCTAACATTAAGAGCGTTGCCGAGACGGTAATGCGTCTCATGAATTAGCGGTTAGCCAGCTCTAACGTTAGAAAGCTAAAGCGCTTATCAACAAATGGTAACTTACAAGTTTGGTGGCCCGGTACGGTCCTGGGGTGATAACATGAGAATTCATGTTTATCTTAAAAACACAGAACGTTTCTCCTTTAAACGATATGACGAGAGGTAAAAATATCCATTACGCAGGGGAGTATTTAGCCGATATTTCGCTGCAGGATTGAGTGAATGGCAGCATTGATAATACCCAGCTCTGCCTGGCTGTTCGCAGTCTGTTCAAAATTACGAGCCGTGTGATTCTGCAACGCGATTGGACGACCAGCGCCTCACGTGATCAGGCTCGAAGTAACGAGGTTGGGTGGAGTAGAGTAAGAAAACAGTGTGACAATGGCAGAACGTTTAGTTGTTTCCAACACAATTATTTATGTCGTTTTACCGTTAAGACAACCTCTTTACTTTATCATCTTTAAGGAATGCAATCATTTAAAGCCATACATAGGTATACAATTTCAAAAAAGAAACCACATACATCCCTAGCATACATGAGTCCCTTTATGGCTTCATGTTTTTGCACACACACACGTAGACACGCGCGCGCGCGCACACACACACACACACACACACCCACGTAATTTACATTAGCATGTTTTAAATGGCCTTTTGTGGGGCTCATGCTGATCAGTTAAAGGCAGAATGATAGTATGGTGGGGTCAAACACAAAGACAGTGGAAGTTAGAGACATTGCAAAGGGATAGATACTGGGGAGGATGGGCTGATTTAAGCCATGGCCTTAGATATGCTAATGTTTGCAGACTACACTAGAAGACTGGATCTCTGATTGGAAGATTACCGCTGAACACATTTCAAGGCATTCAATCGCTCTTATTTGATTAAAAATGTTATTGGCCTTTGCTGATTTTGTCAAATTGTATCTACTTCATCTTCTTTAATCAGTTATATTGAATCATTGAATATGAACATAATGGTAAAGGCCTAGAGATCTAACTTACTCAAAAATGGAGGTCTTGCATTTTACCAAAACAATTCCACAAGTTGCATCTTGGACCAGGATGGCAACATTTCAAAAAAGTATGCTCATGCTGACACATCCTAAAGTTTGATTTATGGTGCAGACAATGCAGAGAAAAATGTCTCTTCAGCAAATACATGTGAAGAAATGCTCCTTGCATGCAGATTCATCAGTCTGCACAGGGAGGCTCAAACATCCAAAACATTTTCACATTTTTAAGAGATGAGAACTTAAGATCTGGAGCTAATAACCACACCTTTTGACAGTAAGATTGAAATGAGCAGCTGTGGGGGTTAACTGCTCATCAAGATACAAGGAAAAGCAGATGCCCCGCCCCCCCCCCCATCCAGGACCAACAGTGTATTTAATGCCTGGTAGTTAGGTTAATTTAACTAGCATTCCGTTTGAAAAACTATCAGGAAAGACTTAAGCAACTTATTAATAATACTTATTTCAAAAAGTTGTTTCTGAAACTGTATGTGAATTATTCATTTGCGCCCTCTGGAAAATACAATTGGAACGCTTTATCCTTGTAATGCAATGACAAATATTATTTGTGATGCTTCAATATATATATTTTTTAAAAAGCCTTTAAAAGGGGGGTTCCACATTTTCACCAAAAATTTAAGTTTTGTACTGAACTCTTGATCATGGCTGCCCCCAGCTGGTATTCAATGGTACCAGTGGATCATCCTATTTTCTCCATTGGAAGGTCACCATAGAGTGCATTTCAGTTACCATACTTCACTTGCTTTCTTTGCTTGCAAACATGTAATGCTATTTCAATTTCCTTTGAATTAATGTCACATTTGGATGCAAGTAGTATTTTCTTCAACATAACAGTACCTTTGTTAAAGCAAACTCAAACCATTTCACGTGAAAATATTTAAGCTCATAATTAAACTGGGAGATTCGATTTTGGAAAACCATCCTTATTAAAACAATGACAAACAACATAGTAGTTTTTCAATTTAAAACTATATTTACATGTTTTGTTCATAATAGTATACAAATTAAATAAAACTATAATTAATTTACATTTGTAATTACAGAGCATGCTATCTTACAATGTGTTCATTTTGGACAGAAGTTACTTTTAAATAAATCGTTCCAGGGGAAAAAATAGTCAGTGCTATATGTGTATATAACAAAACAATCAAAAGTGGCACATGATAATCTGTGAAAAAAAAATAAAACATGAACCCAGTAGAGGTTCAAACAGACCACAGAATACAACAGACACTCCATAACAGTACTTGTGCTAAGAAAAGAAATGTAACAGTGATAAATTCATCACAATATTTCACACGTTTTGTAGCACTGGGTGAATTTCAAAGTAACATTTCTTTATGTACTCGAGCAATGAGGAGGCACTTTTGTAGGATTAACCAGGACTTTTTTCAGTGTCTAGATTCATAAAGCCAACAAAAAAATGTATGAGCTCCAAACCTAAAAAACAATTTAGTATTTGAGGACTCTTGAACCGCTTGGAAATATTTGATCAATGAGTGACTTTACCCAGTATCTGATACGTTTTTCTAATTATATATATATCTTTTTTTTAAGGGCATTTTAAATGCTGCAATTTCCCCTTTTTTCACTTATAGGATGATGCTCATTATCCCACACATTGAACAGTTAGACTCAATTCAGGCCAGGCCTTGCATTGAATCCTCTTGGCACATTTTGGTAAATGTCACCAATGGGCTCTAGCAACCAGATTAAATTATAAACAGCAGCTCAGTGGACAGATGCTTGTAGAGTCGAGAGGTAGTGAGGAGAAGAAAGAAGGCTGCCTTTATATACGCAGAAGTGCTGACTGGAGTTTCTCTGTGGAAATCTGATACTGCTGCTGTTTGATGATATCCAGACAGTGTCTGAGAACCTGCAAACAAGAATACATAAGCATTATAGACATCAAAGTGGCGGGGAAAAAAGAGAAATTGTATTGGCGATGCTTTTTTACCTTTCTGGTGTCCTGAGGCAGAATGACTCCATCGTCCCAGAGTCTGCCGGAGGAGAAGAACGCTGAGCTCTCCTCATCCAGTCTCTTATTTAACTTATCTTCCAGCTTCTTCTTCTCCTCTTCTCCCTCACTGTCAGGGGAAGGCAGAGAGGCAGCGTGACCCGGAGCTGTCATTGACACTCTGGCGTTGGGCCACAGGAAGAGGAAATTAGGGTCAAAAGCCCGCCCACACTAGAAAAAAGAACAGGAGACACGATTCAAATTATGGTGGAGTTAATCCCGATCTACAAGAGCATGAAGTGTGATGAAGAAAAGTAAGAAACTGCTTGTGTATGTAGAGTGTCCTTAGTGTTGGCTGTTTAGTGTTGGCTGTTTGCATTAACAAATGTTACAAGCATATTTAAGCATATTTATCTTGAGGGAAAATTCAATGCACATTCTAGTATGTTTTTTTTTTTGCCGCAGAAGAGATAATAACAAAACAATAATGTTTACGGAAAATCTCACCATGGCGTAGCTGTCAGCACCATGGCAACCACCAATTACCACTGTGATTTTGGGTACGGAAGCACACGCTACTGCTGACATCATCGAACCCTGAGCCTTCAGACGGTTAGTGTTCACCTCTGCCTGGAAGAGAAGGGGGAAAAAAACAGATACGAAAATCCCAAGATATCAGTACAAATTGATTGAAATTATAATAATAACTTTAATGAGTTATAAAACGAAGAAAAGACTAAATAATAATAATAATGTTGTATTTTAATTTGAAACAGGCCTGTATGTGTCACTGGGAGTGAGTACCTGAGTGGTGGTGAGGGTGAGCGCTGCGGTAGGCGCTGTGTTCTGGAGGAAGAGGAGTGGGATGTCTCTTTGGTCACACAACTGGACAAAATGACTTCCTTTCAGAGCTGCTTGGTATGACAGCTCTCCATTGTTGGCTACTATTCCCACTAAGTTGCTAACACAGAACATATACACAGATGTAAAAAAAAAAATACTCAAGAACAAGTAATTCCACAACAGGATGATGAGTCAGGGCTGACTTCAACAACAACAGTAAGTGTTATGTGACAGTTAGTCAGTGGTGGAGGGATGGAGATTTAAATTAGTTTGCTTTTAACATCTGCTGATCTGATTAGGACGTTACTGAGGGCAGCAGCTAATCCTTTGAGGGTGAGGGGTCACTGTGTTTCTGAGGGTAAACCTTAAACTATGCAAGTGTCTAAAGAAGCAATGATAGAATCAAAAAGAGTTTCATCAACCTACCAGGGACAACCCAACTGCCCTACGAAGGACTCTTTTTGCTCTGTGTTTATCAATACATTGACCCCCTATACTATAATTGAGAAAATATTATACATCTGAGATAAAAACAAACAGGGATGGAGAGGGGGGTTGGCAGATTAAGAAGCCTCATGCATTTTGGTCATTTTGCCAACATGTCAGATGGCATCCCCCCTCATATCACCTGCTGATAACAACGTCTACTATTCTCACATAATTAGAGACCGTTTGTTGGCTGAAAATATGTCCTGTTATTGCCCCTGATATCGTAACCTAAATCTGTGTGTGATTGTATCTTTTACCCATGAATCTTTGCAAAGCCAGTGATGAGCGTGGTTCCATAGCGAGCTTTAAACTCCTGGAAGCGACTCCCGTCTGTCAGCCGACTGACCACCTGGACAGAAACACAGATACAACAAACAGCTTTTATATATACTGGATCAGTGAGGCAGCAAAACTCACAATTTATTTATGTGTTTATTCCACACCTGGTAGTTATTTTAAAATGAAACATCTACACTTTACAAAACAAAACATGTACACTTAACACAAATGTTATAGCACATGGTGGAAAGTAGCAGGGAGAAGAACATCTTATTTAACCTGCCCCTTCTTAATAACAAAATAACAAAAAAATGAAATAACCACAAAAAAAGTCAAATAAAAAAGCTATATCCTGCCAGTCACAGTTGCTTACAAATGCATACAGAAAAAACAAAACCAGAACACAATCAAAAATCTACTTCATATTGTCTGATTACTTTTTCTTTATACATGTTCTTAAACTTAATAGCCTACAGTCCTTTAAAATCGGTCATCAAACAATTCCATGTTTTTTATGCCAAATACAGAGACACACATTTGCTTTAAAGTAGTACGTGCAAACTGATGCCTAAAATAACATTTTCTCCTGTGATACTCATCCTCCTAGATCACAACACATTTGTTTTGTATATTTTCTGGTAGTATTCTTGTTTTTGCTAACTAAAGACGTCTGTAATTCTATTAAGTCTTTACATTTTAACAGCCTTGACTCAATAAATAATTTGTTTGTATGTTCGCTGGGTTGCACATTATGCAAATTTCTCACAGCTTTTTTCTGTTATATAATTAAAGGTTTTAATGAACTAATATAAGTGTTGTCCCACACTTCAACACAGTAATGCAAATATGGCAATATCAAACTAAAATACAGCATTGACTTGTAGTCAAGCACATATTTGGCTTTATTCAACACAAAATTATTTCTTTTCACATGTAATATATGAAGTGTGAAGTGATCCTCTACAAGAAGTTACATTTACAGGCGATTGAGTTTAACGTGTTTACTGTTTACTGCTTGTGTGTGTGTATACTGTACCACTTTAACGTCCAGACTGTGGGTATAACTTTTAGGAGCGAGCCCCAGAAGCTCCTCTGAACTATACAGCGGCTCTTCCTCAGCTTTCCTCTTCCTCATTCTCTCCTCATCCTCCTCCTCTTCCTCGGGCAGTTGGAAGTTGAGGGTGGACACAATGTTTCTGGTACAGTCGTACGCCTCCTTTTCATCCAAGGAAAAATGGTCCACACAGCCACTCACCCTGACACCACAAGAGAAACCGACAGGCTTGATAATGTGAATTTACTCTTAATTCTTTAATGGTAATAACAATTTGTTTATTGACATACTCTGCGTGAAGCGTGGCTCCTCCCAGGTCTTCTGGTGTGACTTCCTCTCCTGTGGCGGCCTTTACGAGCGGTGGCCCACCCAGAAATATGGTTCCTATCCGGTGCACCATCACTGCCTCTTCTGCCATGGTGGGGATGTAAGCTCCACCGGCCGTGCATGACCCGCACACCACCGACACCTTTGGGAATGTTAGTGGTTTTAATTTGCAACCTTTTTTCAGAGAGCACATTTTAAACCTATAAGACCTGTGATTTTATCCAATTCTTATGTGGATTTGTGTCTTTTCTCTCAGGTCTTTCAAAATGGGCACAACATGTAACATACTAAAATACGTATGCCAGGTAGGTCGGGAAAAGCAATAAATATACTGTATGAGTGTGTTACTTGTATAATGGAGGCTCTTGGTATTGTTACCGTGTTGTACCATATTTGAAACTGTAATAAAACTAGGACCCGTCGAACTGCACCCTTCAGATCTCGTCTCATGCTTTCTCGCCACAACAGTCTTATCTGCTTGTCAAGATGGCGCCGAGGATGGCTGCCGTGTCTCGAGCTCCTCACCAACTCCACATCTTAGTGTTTTTATTGTTTTACTTAGTTGGTTGTTTTTAACTTTTTTTTGCAACATGCAAACCGCCCAAGCGAGCCCTATCATCCAATATGATAGAGAACAACTTTTACACATCAGGTCGCTGGTGGACAGCAATAATCCACGACGACCTGCAAACAATGGAGAGTCTCCGTGTTTACCTGCTGGAGCTCTACCTGTGGAGCGCAGGAGGAAGAGACCACGAGGTTCCCGGGCCGGGGTCCTGGTCAGGCTGAGGAAACGTGAAAACAGGCCTCCTCTACCGAGTTTACTTCTGGCAAATGTCCAATCCCTGGATAATAAGCTGGACGAACTCCGTAGCAGGGTGGCATTTCAACGGGACATTAAGACCTGTAATGTTTTGGTTTTCACGGAGACTTGGCTCGACGGTCGACCCCACGATACCGGACGCCGCCATTGCTCCACACGGATTCTCCATTCATCGCCAGGACCGGACAATAAACTCAGGGAAGAGCAAGGGAGGAGGTGTCTGCTTCATGATTAACAACAACTGGTGCTCAGATGTGGAGATCATTTCTTCGGACTGTTCTCCCAGCCTAGAGCACATCATGATCGGATGCCGGCCTTTTTATCTGCCGAGGGAGTTCACATCTGTTGTTCTAACAGCAGTGTATGTTCCGCCGCACGCTGACAACAACACAGCGCTGGAGGAGCTGTATGGGATTATCGACAGGACAGAGACTTCTCGGCCAGAGGCCGCATTTATTGTGGCCGGGGATTTTAACAGAGCCAACATGAAGAAAGTCCTGCCGAAATACTATCAGCACGTCAGCTGCCCCACGCGCGGTGGAAATACACTGGACCATGTTTACACTCCTTTCCGGCATGGATATAAAGCCCTCCCCCGCCCCCCCTTCGGCAAGTCAGACCACATATCTCTTCTTCTGCTCCCCGTTTACCGGCAGAGACTGAAGAGGGACCGACCTGTGACAAGGACAGTGCAGCGTTGGTCCGAGCAGTCTGACTCTGCTCTCCGCCACTGCTTTGGGTTGTGTTTGAGGAGGACGATATAAACACACACACTGACGCGGTCATTTGCTACATCGGCAAATGCATCGATGACGTCGTGCCGCGGATTACTGTACGGACATTCCCAAATGAGAAGCCCTGGATAAACGGCGAGGTCCGAGCTAAACTTAAAGCACGGGCCATCGCGCACAGCGGCGGTGATTTGGATGAGTACAGGAATTCCAGGTATGCACTCCGGAGAGCTATTAGCAGTGCGAAAAGACAATACAGGGACAAGGTGGAGTCGAACTACAAGGGCTCCAACGCCAGAAATATGTGGTCTGGACTAAAAACAATAACAGACTACAAAAGGACAACGAGTGGTGCTGAGGAAGTGTCTGCATCTCTCCCAGATGAACTGAACACATGTTATGCACGCTTTGAGAAGCCCCCGGCTGTGGAGGCACAAAAGGCCCAGGATCCCTGCTCACTGGTTTTAACCAGTGCAGATGTGTGTAGATCTCTGAAAAGGATCAACGCACACAGGGCTCCAGGACCTGATGGCATCCCTGGCCGTGCTCTCAAGGTGTGTGCAGTTCAGCTGGCAGATGTGTTCACAGACATTTTCAATAGGTCACTGCTCCAGTCTGTAGTCCCCACATGTTTTAAAGAGTCCATCATTGTCCCTGTCCCCAAAAAGACAAAACCCATCTGCCTCAATGACTACCGCCCAGTTGCACTCACCTCCATCATCATGAAGTGCTTTGAGCGGTTAGTCAAAACTTTTATCACCTCCTCCCTCCCTGACTCACTGGACCCCCTGCAGTTTGCCTACAGAGCAAACAGGTCCACGGATGATGCCATCTCCCTCACCCTCCACACTGCCCTCTCCCACCTGGACCAGAGGAACACTTATGTGAGAATGCTGTTCATTGACTACAGTTCAGCATTCAACACCATTGTGCCCTCCAAGCTCATCATTAAGCTCAGGGACCTTGGGCTCAACAGCGCCCTCTGTGACTGGATCATGAGCTTCCTGACGGGCAGATCCCAGGCAGTGCGGATGGGGAACATCACATCCTCCACCTTGACCCTCAACACCGGAGCCCCTCAGGGTTGTGTGCTCAGCCCTCTCCTCTACTCCCTGTTCACGCACGACTGCGTGGCCACACACAGCTCCAACACCATCATCAAGTTTGCTGACGACACGACCGTCATCGGCCTGATCACAGACGGCGACGAGACGGCGTACAGAGAGGAGGTCAGAGCCCTGACATCTTGGTGCCAGGACAACAACCTCCATCTCAACGTCAGCAAAACAAAGGAGCTGATTGTGGACTACAGGAAGAGGCAGAGAGAGGCACACACACCCATCACCATCGACGGGACTCCTGTGGAGAGAGTCAGCAGCTTCAGGTTCCTCGGGGTAAACATCAGTGAGGACCTGACATGGACACATCACACCAGGGTCATATCCAAGACGGCTCGACAGCGGCTCTTCTTCCTCCGCAGGCTGCGGAAGTTCAACATGGACTCCAGGATACTCTGCAACTTCTACAGGTGCACCATCGAGAGTATCCTGACTGGCTGCATCACCGCCTGGTATGGCAGTTGCACCGCCCTCAACCGTAAGACTCTACAGAGGGTGGTGAAAACTGCTCAGCACATCACCAGGACGGAGCTGCCATCCATGGAGGACCTCTACACCCAGCGGTGTAGGAAGAAGGCCGGTAGGATATTAAAGGACCCCCATCACCCCAGCAACAATCTGTTCTGTCTGCTGCCGTCTGGCAGATGGTACCGCAGCATCCGGACCAAGACCACCAGACTCAGAGACAGTTTTATACCACAGGCTATAAGACTACTGAACTCCTGAGCTCTGTGAATGTCTACTCACATCTGTTTATAGTACACACATACATATATATATATATATTATACACATCTGCCATACATATCTGTTTATAGTACACATATCTATATATTATACATATCTGTTTATAGTACACATATCTATATATTATACATATCTGCTATATACATCTGTTATACGTAATATATGCATCTGCCCATACCTCCTCATTCAACAGTGTAAAGTATTTAAATACTCTCAATGTATTCCACATATGTATATATTTCACATCCTCAAATCTTTATTGTTAATATTGTAAATATTCTTCTCTCTTTTTGCACTATTTTATTTATCTTATTTGCACCATGTATGTGGAGTTGTTGGAGGAGCACGCGACATAAGATTTTCATTGCCAACATATACGCTGTATCTGCTGTGCATATGACAAATAAAAACCTTGAAACCTTGATCTGGTTCACAAACTAGATTTGAGAACAAATAAAATATTCTTTCACAATGTTATTGATCGGCATGGCCCCAGGGACGGTAAGGTCACATGAGATATCTGTTTATGTTTAACATCAACAACAACTTTTATTTTTTATTTACTACTTTGTATTTCGTTACCTGTGGGATCTTCATCGCAGACATAATAGCTTCGTTATAGAATGTCCTTCCTCCCTGGTTCTTATCAGGAAAGATCTCTGACTGGACAAGAATAAACCCACAAAATTAAAATTGCATTCATGTAATTAAACTATCTATCACATTTACTGAAAAACACTGTTATGATGCTAACCTCTTATTATGGATGTGTGTGTGTGTGTTTACCTGCAGTGGTAGAAAAGCTCCTCCAGAGTCGACAAGGTAAACACAGGGCAGGCGGTTCTGAATTGCTACTTCCTGTGCTCGTAGCTGTTTCTTTACAGTGATTGGATACGCTGTGCCGCCCTTCACTGTGGCATCCATGGCAATGAACACACACCACAAGCCATTGATCCTGCCAATGCCTGGAGGGTTACACATACAAACACATAGTATAAGTCCGTGACATGTGCATCAAAATTAATTGCTCACAGTTTGAAATAAAAGAATAAAAGTGATTTAATCAGAGTCATTCAGCAAGAAATTGTTTTTTCACCAGTCAGGCAGCCTGCTGCAGGGATGTCCCCATATGGAAGACCAAGACCAGCCAATGGCGACAGCTCCAGGAAATCCTCATCATCCAGTAGGAGGCGCAGTCGATCCCTGACCAGCAACTTCCTGTTTCTCTGAGTGTGTCTGGCGATGGCTTTTTCCCCTCCACCTTTCATTGCCTTGTCAGTTAACTCCATCAACCTTACAGAGAGAGAGAAAGAGCATGCATTTGTGGACATTTTAGTAAATCATGTAGTGGGGGGAAACAGACAAGATAGATCCGAGCTAATGAGAGCAGAACTGACTTTTTGTGGCAGGCATTGCTATTTCGTACGTTTGCTTCATACACATGTTGGTGGATGGGCTGGAGGGGCTGCTTCAGCACAGGGAAGGCACTGTGCAGAGATCTTCTCCTCTTGGCTGCAGAGCTCATACGGCGGACGGAACACTGCCAACGCTGCTCAGCCAGCCTGAAGCACAAGATTCATAAACTATCTTTGTTATCACCGATAGGAAGGTTCAACCTTTAGTCAGAAATACAGCAGGGTAGAATGTACTACTTTAATGGCCTGTTAACAGCACGACAATAGGATAGAAGGGTGTGCAAAGCAACACCGAAGAATATGTAATGAAGGTACTGTTAATCCTAATGCAAGTTAGTGAGTATGTTGTTACATTTATACCCTGAAATGTAATTATATCAAATCACCAGCTCCAGTTCTCCTTGCTAACCCTTCAGTAAGCTGCATCTACTAAAATAAAGTTAATACCATTACCTAAAGAGTAAGCACGCAGACTTTGAAAAAACAATCATTTGACTCTTTGGTTATAATACCTTTACTAAAAAGGATATATTTCTCCTCAAATGAGCAGTATTGTTTCTTAGCTGCATAACAAGGCAGATTTGAATGCATATCAAAGTCACAAGAGCAGCTTATTTAATTGTGATCTACATAGTAACCAGAATTTCAGCATTCAAGCAAAGGATTTTACAGATTACAATGACAATGCTAACCAGCATATTTAATCAGCTGTAGCTGATTTACATTAATTCAGTGCTTTTTTAGAAACAGGCGTGACTTAACAGCAGTTTAAATTCATATTTTTACCATAAATGACTCCTTTACAGCATTGTAAGGACCAAATATTATTTGTAAAAAGCAATAGTCATGTACAACACTAATGTAATAATATGTTATGAATGTGTGCTAAAGTGGTCAATTTCACTTCTTTTCATTAATTAACCTTGGAGGAGTTTAAAAGGGAAAAACACATTTTATATGTTTTACAAAGGAAGAAACAAGAGAAACACGCAATTATAGCTGGTATATTGATACCAGAAAGTTTATTCACATTATTTTCCAAAAAATATAATATTTTCTCAACCTCTTTGCGAATGAACTACCTGTGATGTCTCTCCTCTGTGGTGTTTCTCAGGATCCATGATGGTGAGAGAGTGTATGGAGGCACAAAGGAAGAACACACTTTTCCTCTGCTACACACACTTGTTTTTGGGACAGAGAACAAACAGGAGTAGGTACAGTAGCTTTAGGGCAAGTGAGAGGTAAATATTTATTCTGACTATCTGTGTATTTGCATCGGGGATACTTAAGATAATTAACTACATTTGAGGTAGTTGTGCTTCACTTGAGTATTTTAATTTAATGCTGTTTTATCATTCTAATTCACTACAATTCAGATGGATATGTTGTCAGAGGTGGGAAGTAACTAAGTACATTTTGTCAATTAAGTACAATTTTGAGGTACTTGCACTTTACTTGAGTATTTCCATTTAATTCTACTATATATATACACACATTTAGAGTTACTCCACTACATTTATTAAACCGCTTTCGCCATGCATCTGTGCATATTCAACTAGTGGACTCGTGAACTATGTAAGTCAAATCATAGTCTGATTTTTTGAATATTTTACAGTCAATCAGAACTTTGTTTGTCTTCAACAGTAAAATTCTACTTGATGCAACAATATTATCTAGAAATGTCAAAACAATAAAGCTAATTATATTCACACATAAAGGCAATTTTTCTGCACATTGATTACTTGTACTTGTTTTTAAGTAGGCCTACATTTTGCTGATAATACTTTTGTACTTAAACTAGAGCAAGATTTTGAATGCAGGACTTTTACTTATAATGAGGTATTTTGACAATAATGTATTGATATTAGCATCTGAATACTTCGTCCACAAGCGCATGTTGTACTTTTTACCCCCCTACATGCATTTAACAGATAACACTACTAGTTACTTAACAGATTAAGACGTTAACTACAATCAGCTTCTAAATTATGATGGAATTCAATACATTTAACTACTTTATGAAATACCTCAATATGGCTGCAGTATAATTCTACTGACACGTTAATTCGACGACTGGCACTTTTACTAAGTAACATTTAGATAGGCGTGGAGTTTACTGTGTTATTGCCATAGACTACAACTGCAACTTTATAAACCTCAGTTGCTAATAGAAAGTTTGAACCCAGTAGGCTGGAAACATAAACAAACGTATGAAAGTTCAAAACTTGCATGTTAAATATGATTTCAACGACGACAATGCCCACGCACATTTTTCTCGCATTCTGTTACAAACACATTATCAGTACCTTTAACGCGAGACAAGTGGTTAAGCTAACTGCATACAAAATAATGTATGCCAAAGGTCGTAAGGACCCCTGACTTTACTGACAAGGGAAAAATATGTGTACATTTGTATAAATGGCAAATAATAAGTCTCTTACCTTACTATGCAGCGGTACATGTCTCTGTGCCTGCTGAAATACCGCGAATTATCCACTTTAATAACTAAACATTAATTCAAAACAGAGCTCGAGGTCCCCTCTTCCTCCGTGTTGTGCTTGTTTGTAGCTGTTGTTCCTGTGATACACATTACCGCCACCCACAGGAGAGAATGGTGCAGTGTGGAACAGAAGAATCAGAATCAATCATGTATTTACATACATGGAAATTGTATTTTGCGCATAAAAATGTGTATAATAAAATTACACGTATGGCTGCTATCGATCTATCTATCTATCTATCTATCTATCTATCTATCTATCTATCTATCTATCTATCTATCTATCTATCTATCTATCTATCTATCTATCTATCTGTCTGTCTGTGCGCACCCACCTATCTCTCTCTCTCTCTCTCTCTCTCTCTCTCTCTCTCTCTCTCTCTCTCTCTCTCTCTCTCTCTCTCTCTCTCTCACACACACACACACACACACACACACACACACTACAGCTGTAGTAACATATATTGGCCGCTAGAGAGAACTATAATATCACCAATTCAAGCATAGGGTTTCTGTCCAAAGACCAGTTGCAGTCTAAAAAACATTTACAACATAACACGCAAACTGCTACACAACACAGTCAAATATAGCAAGGAAAACTAACTTCTATGTAAGTACTACTGCTTATAGAGTGACTTCATTAATTATACCTGATGGTCACTCCTTTAAATGAATGAGTTATTCTCAAAATGAGTGCAGTTTTTTTGGGACATCAAATCTTATTGCATGTCTGCAAATAAAAACAAGTCAGCCAAAAGATTAAATTCATGCTTCAAAACCTAGTTTTTGTTCAAGTAAATAGACCAATGCCACTAAAAGGAAAAGTTGTTTTAAAATGTGCAATGGCAATCAACTCCTCTGAATATGGACTCTTAACTGCATTTAAGTATGTCAGTTTTGTCTAGCTCAATGATATTGTGTATAGAACTGAACTTCTTAAAATCTTATTTCAAGAGTATGGAAAAGTTAAATAGGAAAAGTCAATAATGTACAATACTATACTTCACATAAAAATGATGTGCAATGTTTTGCTTTCATGTAAACTTCAATCAAATGACCTCAATGCCAAAAGAAAATCCCAAACCAAAGCAACAATTAAAACACCTGCGGCATGTCTTTAAGTTAATGACAAAAGTATTTTTCTTAAAACAACTACAATTTCACTGAGAATAAGCTCATCAAAAAGGCATGGACAGGCTGTATGGATTTCACCCATTTGTTCTTTTTTTGCACTCTAACCAAAACATGTGTTGTTAGCTTGAATGATTGGAAAACTGCAATGAATTCAAAATGTATTTATTTATCATGAGTCTTTAAATTAATATATTTGGCTACAGTAACTCAAAATGACCAGCACACATTTATTTAAGATTACATAGATTCAATGACCAAATTGACAAAAATACTACGATTACAATGAATACAAATAAAAATTATTGTATGGCAGACTACAGATAAAGGTCTAAATAACTTGTTATCAATATTGTAAGATAGCCTACCAAGCATTTTATTCTCTTATGCCTTGAGAATGAATTTGAACTGTTTGATTAGAAATCTCTTCTTCAATACATGGCCCCAATTTATCAATATTAAATCATTTTGAATATGCAAATTAAAAGAAAAACCGTGAGAAATCCCCAAACACTTGAGTTAAATACAAATACATGCAGTGAATTATTGCACAAGCTCATAGTGTAACTTCTATTTGATTTATTTATGTATTTTTTGGTCTTTCTAAAATAAATATATAAGAATCACCATAATCTTGGGGCCACTGTGATCCAGGATCCCTGTTTTGAGCGGCCCCGCTGATTCAGGCGGATAGAGCTGCAGCAGAAGGAGGAGGAGAAGGAGGAGAGGAGGAGGAGGAGTGTGTTAGAGGGCAGACAGTCAGCAGGACCAGAGTCCCAGCGGCAGTTTAGGAGAGTCTAAGCGTGGAAATCAGCGTCCAATACGGGAGAACTCAGAAGAGGGATCCGCGATGAGTTGGGGAACGGAACTCTGGGTATGTTTAAACTCTTTAAACTGTGTTTGTGACTAAGTGTTTGGCTTGGTTGCGTTGTGTTCTGGCCCGGTCAACACACAGACTGTCGGGAAACCGAGTGGAAGAAAGGTGCCGTGGTACCTTTTAGCTTTGTGTGAAAAGGCGAGTGGCTAACATTGACGCTAGCTGGCCGGCTGTGCAGTTAGCCGGCGAGGCTAAAGCTAAAGCTAATCCGCGGTGCACCTTAACGGCTGTGACAGCGGCGGAACAATAGGCTGCAGACACACGGGCACGGGAGCCGGGGCGAGGGTCACGCTGATTTCTCCGCCCGGTTACTTATAAACTTACATTTTATCAAAACTGCTGAATTTATGTTTTTGTTTTATTGTCAAGTTACGAAGTTGTATGTTGAGGTTTTTTGGAGTGTCACACCCTGTTTCAAGGAGAAGCTGCAAGGGATTCTCAGTAGCAGAATCCCGACGCAGACCACCATCCTGCTCGATTTACCTAAAATGAACCTTAACTTCAAAGCTGCTGGTTTAACTGATCAGCATCACATGACTCTTTGTTGCCACTTATCCAATCTTTTGTCTTAACTCCCATGCAATTAGAAGTGGATCATGAATCAGCCCATGCAACTCACCTCCCAACGTCTACCCTGTCTTTCTGGCTTTTGTAACTCAACGTGTAGTCTTATGTCACATTTGTATTACTTAAATCACGAGTTGCTTCTGTAGATATTAAAGTAAGTGAACATGTCTTTTTCATTTAGTTTCTTGAGTCAAATGAGACATTATGATGTGGTTTAATTTTGTGTTTCAGCATGCAGTTCATTTATTTGTTTGAATAAGAGTCATAATGACACACTGTATTTTTTTGGGGTGTTGGCCATCACAAGCTGTTGCAACCAGAGAGGCTACCAGCAGCATCCTCTCTCTGTGTGTATGCAGAAAGGAGGGGGTACATCCCCCTTAGATGATACTCCTCCAACTGACCTCAGTGGTTATTATCTTCAGTTTAATATGCTATTTCTTTGCTTGCTCAGCCCTCAAATGTAACATAGCCATGCTGCTACAGACAAAGACAAAACTGTTTTCTTGTCTGTGATTCCAAAGGATTGCAAAAATAATACACAGATATGCTGTGTCAGTATTTGTTTAGTTGTCTTCCGTTCATGTTAACCATTCTTTTTTTATATCTTTTTTTCTGGCAATTTCTGGGACTGTTTCTAAAGGCGTGAATATGGTTTCAGCCAACGTGCTATCTTATGCTTTTTCTGTTTATGTTGCAACCATTTGATTTAGTTCATGAACATGTATTGGTTGCAATGATTGTACAAGAATAATGTGGTCCTTATAAAATGGCCATCACAAGCAATTAAGCAATAATATTTTCAGATGTCAATATGTTGTTTATTTTACAAAGCTCTATAACGCATACAATTCCTTAAAAAAGCTCTTAGACATAAGACAATAATCCCAGTGTAAATTCAATATGACAAGAACATATTAATAACCATATAGTTTAACAGTTTTAGTAAAGCTTTAGCAAAAGATACTACACTTCCAAGTGTACTATGTTCACTTCATATCTGCATCGTCTTTTCGTCAGTGCTGCAGCAAGGCGCATTATGATGTGTTGAGTAGGGGGACGCCTGCCAATCCAATGGTGAGATTAATGTGTTGGTTGCCTGATGTCAGATTACACATGATTGGCTGCCTGATGTCAGATTACGGATTATTGTCTGCACAGTGGGGAGTTAAACTACTGTGTTTAACAGATGACTGACTATTTAATGTCAGATGTTATACAATATTGTCTGTCTAATTTGGAAGTAGGTGCTTGGCTGTCTGGTCTCAAATAAAACCTGATTGGCTGTCCAATAGAAGAGATTACCGTCTTTGGCCAGATAACATTCATATGATTTTTATGGATCCATTGAGTCAATCAATTTAATTGAATAATCATTACATTTTCTGCATTTTTGCTTATGAATAAAATTATGATTACATCCAATAGCAAAGAAAGCTTTTGCTGTATTTTATTGGACAATTTTGAGAGGCATGTTAGAGATAACAACACATAGTAGCAGACTTTTATCCCTGCCTTCCTATCCTTTTGATCATTGTGTGAGCCCTCAGTTTTTTAAGGTGCCACAATGTACGTTCCAACGATTTGATTGTAAACCAGCGCACTAATCATTTATGGTTTTATCAAAAAGCATTATATGAACAGAAAGCTTCTAGCACTCAAGGCAGTATTATCTTAATTTAAGCTTGGTGCCTTTGCTTTTGCTCTGGCTCTAACCCAGGTCTTTGAGACGTCACAAAGCAAGCGAGGAACATCCTATTACCGCGCTGGCTTCCTGCCCTCCCAGACACACACATAAAGTAGGAAGTGTTGGTCTGAATTAAAGCTCTGTGTTCGTTTGGGGTGTGCGCTCAGTGCCAGGATGCTGCCATGCTGAGCTCTGGTCTGTCTGGTTGAGGTGAGCCGGAGGCCGGCAGAGCAGAGCAGCCAAGTCTGACTGAAGGACAAGAGGCTGACGGGCAGTCGTCTCACTGATCGGCCAAACTCAAAGACAAGGATTAGAGGATAGAGGAGGCAAAGGTAGAACACGGGACAGGCTTTAAACGGCTGGCTAGACTCTTGCTTTTACTTTGAGTCTGTCGGTTGTTAAATTGAGAGGAGATATAACACCAATTGTGGAAGCTTGGATTCAGAGCAGTGAGCAGGTTTTACCCTCTTGCAGATGAAGGGGTCATAAGAGTTGGCTTTTCTTTTCTTTATGTGTTGTGTGGATTTTTCAAAGGCTTATTACTGTGTTCCCTCAGGTGTTCCATGCAAGGTGTTGTTGAACAGGGTACCGGGGTTAGGTGCAATCATTTGATACTTCGAGCAAGAAGGTTGTTTGTGTTCTTGGCATCAGGTGGCCACTGTCTCAGACAAGGCTGCGCAATATCCCCACTCCTGTTTGGGATATTTATAGATGCATATTTGAAATCTTAGCCTACAGTATATCAAGGTCTTTCCGACCACAGGGTAGCACATCTGCGACTTTCCCATCTTGTTGTCTTCCTTTATGGCACTATATCATGTAAGATTTGAAGAAACGGTAATATAGAATATTAAAGAGACATTTGATTAGTGTTTTTGTTAGTCAGACAAAGAACATATAAAATATTAAAGTGATCTAGTGATCTGCTAGTTTAGTTGTCTCACAATCATCCCTTGTAGTACTTGCACCATTTGATTCATTATTCTATCTATCAACAAAAAGATGCATTGACAACAATTTACCTTTCACTCTCAATTTACTTTTCCCCTTCCAATTTACTTTTCCCCTCCCAGTAGTTTCTGACATTTGAAACGCTTAACAGTTAATCAACAAGACCATGCAAATATGTTCAGCAGCATTGGTGAGCCGATACTATAAGGCAATAGATGTAAAATTCACCTTAATGCAACATTTAGCCCACTTTTTAGAAAAGTCAAATTACAGGAAAATATCTCCAACTATTGTGATAGTCAATCAATAGTTAAAAAGGCAGAAAGGAAACTGTTTTCAGCCTCTCAAAATAAAAGCTAACGGTGGACTTGTGTGCGTCATGATGACGTTTAATTGTCTTTTTAGCGACTTGTTGGCAAACACCCTTTTTGAGACCTAAAATCTTCAGACTTTTACAAATGGGGGTTTTTCAATGGATTTTTTTGTCGTTGAACAAAACCTGAACATCTCGTAAGCCTTTATTAACCACTGACAAGGTTTCGGGTATCTATCCAAAAGCTTATTTAAAAAGAGTTGGATTCTGAGACAAGCGAACCCTGGAATGATAACGTGCTTGTTTCAGGGTTTATGCCTCATTCCTGCTACCTTATATCTTCTGATTTAAGATTATCAACACGCAGCTCAATATGTTCCGCCTTGATCCACCATTCGTTGTATCTGATTGTCAGGTGTTGTTGGGTTGGGCAGTGGTCTCGATCTTAGCAGGTCACAGTGGGTGTGAATGAAGTCATGTTGAAGCTGAGGGCACTGGCCTGGACATGACAAGCTGTTATATCCAACCGGCCAAGCTTTTCAACACATTGAGTGTTATGTAGAGGCTGGAGGTGTTTTTTTTAGGTGTAAGTACGAGAACATGTTGTTTTTTCAGTCCTGGTTGTGTGAGACTAATTCTTGAAGCCCACATTACTTTGTGTATGCCCTTGGTGGGAGGGTAAATGTCTTTTTTAATGAACACAATTGTGCTAACGCACATCTCCAGGAGACAGGGAGGAAAAGGAGGGTGGAAGAGTGTAAGAGAAGAACAGAGGAGAAGGAAGGACCATGAAGAGGAAGAGAGGGAGGATGTTTTTAATGATCATAGAGAAGGGAGATATTTTCATATCCTGGGAGGAGGTGAATGTATGAAGGGCCATGCAGAGACAAGTAGAGTTTACACACACTTAATGGACTTGATGAAACATTAACGATAGCGGAGGAGGATTGGATACTGTCTCAGGCCATATTAACTGGATACATAAAGTGAATAGAGCAAAAAGAGGGTACATACACATCCACACAGTAGTTGCACAACAGCAGCAGAAGCTACTCTACCAATTTACCATTTGACTATTTCTACTGCATGTAGAAAGTTTGTCCATCTTCATTTGAAATATTATATCCATGCCTGATTGGGTAGTGATGATACTGGTTTGGCATGCCTTAGTAGATATTATTTATTGAATATTCCTTGATCCATTGCATTGAAGTGTAAATTAGGTCCTTCTGATCAACAACTTAGGCCTATCTATAACTGCTCATTGTTATGTGGACACTGTTTTTTTACTTTACTTTTCATAGATGAAATGATGGCAGCAATGCGACTTTTCCATTGTTGTAATCAATACATAATTCTTTTGGTGGGCCCTGTTTTCCAGGTTTCATTTTCGATATAATATTGCCTACACAGATCCATACATTTATCAAGAACTAAATCAGAATTTGTTCAATGCGGTCGGCAATTTCAGGGATGACAAATGAACAAACAAAGGAAGGCAGTGACAAAAGAGGCATTAAACTTCCAAAAGGAAGAAATTAATTATAGAAAAACCAATCTATATTGCTCTGTCTCTAATTATTTCTTCTGTGGGACTCAACACAGAGCTGCTGCTTTCCTTCTCTTTTTCTCAGAATCCATCCCCAATGCTCCTTTCACCCCCTCTCTTCCTTCCTCCCATCCTCCCATAGCTCCCTCTCTTCCCTCTGGATGCAGTCACAGCTGTATCCACACTGCCAGCTGTTTGGCAGGCTAGCTTTTCTTGGATTCAGTCACCTGTGCACCTGTCAGACCAGTGCAGTGACCCTCAATAAACCCTGTTTGCTGTAGTGTAAATGGGTCAACACGTGTTTTATGACCTGGTTAAGCCACCTTCCTCAAGATCAGGGCCTACCTGCAGGGTAATTAATCAATTTGTGTCATGATACACACAAAGCATCGGTGGAAGCCGCCTTTGAAAGGGAGTGAATAAAGTATGGCATATTCTTAGATTTTTTCGCCAGATATCTACTGCATGTATTTTTAACTTTCAGTTCATTGTTTCCTCATTCCAGTCATAAGATGATTATCATTTACCACTTTTATCTATTCTTGCAATATCTGTGTTTATGATAATTGCTTTCCAGGAAGTAAGAACTGAATCACCAGAGACCGAAGCGCTTCCAGACGTCTCGGTTTCATGACTTATCTAGATGCAGGGTTTTGGTCAGAATTGCAGCTGCATTCACTGTTTGCTGTCCTTCAGGAGTCACTTTGTCTGTCAACTGTTTATTAGTCAGTTGCTTTATTAGCCAGCAGATAAAAAAATCTGGATTTAGGACATATGGAAAATTGGAAGATGTAGGGAATGTTTCTTGGGAAATTTCCCTAGATTTCCGACCCAGTTATTACATTAAGCCTCTTCTGGATGCTGTCTGCTGTCAGTCTGCTTGTGAAACATGCTCACAGACTCTAACTCAATACAGATGGCATTCAATTTTGTTGTACTTTTTGGAAGTTTCAGAGCTATTTAATATGATTTACATAGGAAGAGGGTTGGGCAGTATGAGGATATAACAATTTGTTTACTGTTTATATTATAGTAACTGTAGCCATTGAATATCTAAGGGAGCTTGAGGCTTTGGTTTGAAATGCTGCAAGTCCATGAGCAACAATTATTTTGGGAGAATTATTAGAAAAAACCTGAATTTTGCTTTTGACATCAACAATTTCTTGTGGATTTCCCAGAAATCTACTATGTCACGATACAAAGGCTATTTATGTCACATCATGACATTACATATACTGGATAAAATATTTTTATGAAGCCTTAAAAAGAAACCATGTTCTCAGAAGCCTCAACCATATCTGTAGCTGGTGTTTGGCATTTGTGAAATTGACTGGCGAACATTTGTATTTTTTTTACAGAAAAAGGCTCAATTAGTGTATGCTCCTAAACATTCTGTAATTCCATCTTTTTACATCTTATTGTCTGCTGCTGATATGACTTGATGACTTCCCATTGAGCTTTAAGACACAGTTTTCTCACATTATATAGACTGCAGAATGAAAAGAATCATCAGCTGTTGCCCAGTATGACTCTGCATCGAATAGTCATCTCCTCACTGTATAATATGCCGGTTGAATGATCATTTCACTAACCTCTGTTGACTAAAATGCCAGAGAGACAGATATCTGTGTCCTGGCTATGGACCCTGTGGTGAACAACTTGTTGAGTTGGTGATGTAGAAGGAAGATGTCCTCCAGCTGATGTCCTTTAGTTGCTGTGTACTAAACACATCAGCTGCCTGTCAAACCTGCTCACCTCAGCTGCACTGATGCTATCTGCTCTGTGGACGAACAAAATACCAAATGAAAGGGACAAAGAGTTGCAGAGATAAAACATGAAGAGCTTTAGTGAAGAAAGCACAGTCTCTTCGGGTGGTTGGTTCAGTTCCATGTTAGGTGATCTAGCTCTCTGTTTCTACAGTACCATCACCTCCCTTAGCTACCAATGTTAGTGTGTGTAGAATAAATCAAGCATGAATGAATTCGAGAACCTTTTTGTTCCCTGTTTGTGGTTGTGAGGAACGACCAGCAACTGTGGGTGTGAGGAACGACCAGCAACTGTGGGTGTGAGGAACGACCAGCAACTGTGTGTTTGCCATGTGACAGAAAATCAATAGCTCTTCCTTATCCCATTGTGCAGTTGATACCTCTTACACCAAAACTCTTCACCGCCCTCCTCCACATGACCCCCCTACTCAAACCCTTCCTCCTTTCCCATGGGACAAGGCAGAATTGTCCAGCACAATAACTTTTATTAGAGTTTCCCACAGGCCAAGATAGAAGTATTTTAAAATGGTTTAATGTCAGTCCCGGAATAGACTTGAGTGATGTGGAGCTGCTGTTTAAAAAAAGTGTTCTACCAGGATCCTTATGATGTGTTTGTTTGAGTTGAACTGGATATAATGGTGGTGAGAACATATGGTGCAGCTTGTAATTGTTGAAATGGTGAATGTTTCTTCCCTTTTCTACCTGTGACACAATAATATCACAATTCTTCAGACACCACAAGTTCATCTTTAAAATCTGAACCTTTCTTTTACATTTTGCATTCCTCATTAGCAGTTTAGATTGGCAAATAACGTAATAATAATAATGTTATTTTTTGCATTTGTTGGCTGTCGGTTTACTCTAAATAAGAAAAATGCCAATCACTTTCAATTCTAACAAAAGCCAAAACTTGAAGCATGTTTAGGTTAAATATGACAAAAGCAGAACATCCTATAACCAGATAATGTATGGTATTTCAGAATCAGACTCAGAAATACTTTATTTATCCCAAACTGGGATTTTTTTAAAAAGCTTTTAGTTTTTTTTTGCTCGGCATGAACATGAACTCACTTCAGAAACATTTATTAAACCTAGAACTCTCCTGTGAATGCAGCTGCACATCAACCCCACATGTTGTGGTGACCTCAAGGTCACTACAGACTTCCAGGAAACTATCTCAAGGGTTATGTAGCCCCCCCCCCTCCCCTAGCAGTTAGCATTGTGTACAAAAGCAATTGAAGATGCTGCTTTATCAGAAAGCAGGTTCTATTTGTTGTGCATTTTTACTGCTTCTGTGTTCCATTAGTCTATGTATGGGAAGCACTGACTTTTGGCAGGAATGTACCATAATGCACATACCCTAAATACTGCCCTGTGCAAAATTGGGGCATATACTTACATGGGACAAGCTTAACTAGGACCCCCCCTCCTTTATCTGTCTTCCTCCCTGTCCGACATACAGTCTCTTAGCATTCCAGGACGCAATGTTAATTCTAGCACCACAGGAGCTTTCCCAGGCTGTTTATTAGGCCGATGAAGTTTCAGAGGCCAATAAAACTGCTCTGTGCTGCTCCTTTGCACACGCACATGCTAGCTGCTATGCATAGCGGGTTTCTTGTAACCATGGAAACCTTTCCAAGAAAGTTCCCCCTGGTTATCGTGGGCAACCGAGACCATAGTACACCAGGTAGATTCTTGATTTTTACAAACTGTTATAGGAAAGATACTTGTCTGTTTTTATAAATGCTGTTTGCTCTGCTGCCTCACCTCCACTGACAATCCACCATTTTTGAGGCAACTTCCTTGGGGGTTTACCGTCCATTCATACGTCTACATCCATTTGTCTAATTCTTTTGAAAAAGAACTCTCAGGCACGCCTCAAGGGAATGTTTTTTCAAAGACACATGCAGAGCAGGGGAAGCAGCAATAAATCATACTAATGCCATTTAAGGTAATACTACTAGCTAGAACAGTTCTTAATGTCCTATTTAACACTCTCCCAGACAGTGTTGACTTAACACTGAGTAACTACAGTAGTTCAGCAACAGCAGCATTAGTAGAAGTTGTACTAGACCAGTGTTCTGAGGTCATATCTTATTTTAGTCATATGATATGGAGTTAATGGTTAATCTACATGATACCAATTCATGGCAAAGTACAATGTGGTGGCCAGTATGTGTTGTTTTCTGCTTAAAACATGCAGACAACAGGGGAAAAAGTGAAGCTGTGCATAAGATTCAGTGTCAGCATGTCACACAATAAGGTCAACCATGCTCAGTAACTTCCTGCAGCAAGTAAAAGGGCATTTCTACAAATCTACATGCTTATTTAAACTGTGGTAAAAGCTTATATGAAGACATGTTTCTACTGAATGCAGGCAGTTTTAAGTTTTTAAAAGGTTTTGAAACCGACTTTCTGCTGGACTATAGGGAAACATTGTAGGGAATACTGTTACAGCCAGCTGGTGCCTTACGTACTGAGCCAGTCGTATGCTTTTCACTTTGCATACTTAAATTCATTTGTTGTTCCCCTAACTGTTGCAGTGCTAGTCACAAGTTAAGCTGCAAGTAAATGTTTTTTTTTTCCTCGTAAAAACAGATTTGTGATTGTTTGTGCTGAAAGGACTAAAGTTAATGTGATGTGTTCATTGCCTAAAAATAGTGTCAGCTGTCAGCACCCAAACCAAGTGTCATAGCCTACAGTCAACCGCACTAACCTTCATGATCACAGTGAGGAGCTGTCATGGTTAACACACACTCATTCACAGCTGGGAGCCTCATGCCAAACCTCCACTGTGATTAGGGCCCTTGAGTCAGCGGTAAGATAAATCAGGGATCCTTTGGCTTTTTTTCTGAGATGAATGAGCTGTTTGTGTGTGTGTGTGTGTGTGTGTGTGTGTGTGTGTGTGGTGTGTGTGTCTACACATGCATGCACATATGGTCTGATGACACAGCTCACTGGATTGCTGAACTGATACAGTAATCATCACATCCTGCTCTTTCATATTGGACTCACACACAGGAAACGCTGTGGTTAATACTGTGGACGACCACTGAAACTGATTATGCTAAAATTAAAAACCCCTTATGGTTGCAGCTGCATGATGTGTTGCAATATAGTAATCTTGATTCAAACTCAAAAGAATACAACTCAACAAAAACATTGCGGTTTGGTCTTTTACAATGTTACAACAATCAGCTTTTTCTGTCAGAACAGAAAAGGTGTTGTATCTTTCTCTATCGGCCTGCTAAGCAACTTTCAGTCCCTCTTCAATGGCAAAACAACAACAAACCCAATCGTTTAAGTTCTCAAACAGTGTCTGAAAGCCAATATATTTGTCCGATTGACCAAGCCTAGGAAACCCGTCATATGTAGCTCAAGAAAACCAAACTCTTCTTTAGAAAAAGGATATAATATCAATTTTAAACTCGGCAATGTATTAGCCTGGTTATGAAGGTACCCTCAGTGTTGGTACATTGTAAGTTTCAAAAGTAAGAGCGCCAATTAGATCTCATTTAGGAAGGATTACGATATGATGTTTCAAACCTGTCTTTAAACTCAAATAGTTCTGCCATGCCACCTGCTTGCTTTAGTCTGTAGTATGGATGGATTATGGCAGGTTTTTATCATGTGAGCCACTCTAATAGGAACTTCATCTCTGGATATATTCAATAGTCTTGTCAGTTTAAACAAATAACCGTTTCCCATTTCAGCAGCACTATAAGGGTTAACACAATGCTCCAGTCAAACTAACTGAAGCTCTTTCTGATGCCCTGAGTTAACCTCGAGCTACCATAAAACATCCGTCACTGGACCGGGGGTTTCAACAGCTGACCCAGCCCTGCCCTGTGTTTAATAAACATAAAGCCACAGGCATCATGGCTGATGTTGACTCAGTGTGGCAAACTAGACTGTAACTGTATAGAGACGGAGTGCGACTGCCGTTATTTCCATGACTGCTGTTGCCATTCTAAGCTTGGAAGTAACTAAAAATGCAAGAAAAAAAAAAAAATCTTCAGGATCTTATGGCGTCTGTTACTGTGAATCTCCATAATGAAGTATGACAAGAAATACTGATACTTAACATTGTACTGTGCATTATCTTATAAGTTAAGATTGAATTGTATGTTTTTTCCAATGTAAATGTGGGATGAGTCACAGCAGAATAACAATGTCATAAACATTAAATAATCCTTTTCAAAAACAACATTTAACAAAAAACAGCTCTGGAAATCTCCAAAAGAACAGGGCTTCCTCTCTTTCATCCATTCAGATCAGATAGTGACCCAGGAAATCCGCTAGTTGACCGTCGGTTTCAGAGGGTAGACCCTGGTCAAGATCAGGGTTCAGATAAGCACTCAGCCTGCACAAGCTAAAGGGCCCTATAAAAAGTAACCGTAAAGCTGAGAAATGGAGTATTCAGCTTTTTATTTAACAATGTAAAGATCACATTTGAAACCCATTCCTAAGCATGTTCACAAGTAATGTTTGAGACACTTTGTCTAGTTAGAATTCCATTAAATTATTAATACTAATATCCATATTATTTCCTAGCCCTGGTTCAACACAGTTTGACAACGGTTTGCAGTACTTTCACCATGTTAAATATTGTAGTTTCTTTGCAGTTTGTTGATGATTATAATTTTATGTTGGCGCTGTGGTTATAGTTTAGCCATGTGAACTAAAATATGCAGCTTGGTTGTTTACTATATAGTGCACAATATGATGATGACTGTAACCTTTTTGACAAAGACTGAAATGTGCGTTTGTGTTGCTTGGTTGTTTGAGAAATAAATAAAGACATACTGTGGTTCCAAATCGCTTACTGTGAACTACGGTAAGCGATTTCAAGTGGATCAAGAGAAGAAAGAGATGGAAGACCAAGTGTGAGGTTAAATATGTCATGGAGCAAGCTGGGGTTGTTAACATGGTTAAGTGTTGATAATGGCATCCTGTGCTTGCTTGGGCATGATCATAGCTGGATTAGATTAATTTATTTCTGGATATCCAATCATGTGTCTTTCTGTCTCTCTCTCGTCTAACCTGTCTGTCAGGGTGTGTGTGTGTGTGACGCAGCAGGAGAACAACACAATGGTGTGGATCAGGTTGCTTTGAAACCTGACTAGCTAGACACAGACAGGAGTGTCCATGTGTGTGTATGCGTGTGTTTTCAACAGAGAAATAGTAAATATAGTGGGAATAAACTTTAGTCAAACCCTTGGTTTTGGGAACAGGTTACAGAGGATTAGGATTTCCACACTTATTGAAAACTTTGAGAGAATAAACATGACTTTCATGCCTAATTACCCCGACTAAATGCGTAAAGCCTTGAGCTTTGTTGAATGTTGCCCAGTGGGTGGCAGTTTTTCCTAAACTACACAATGCCTAATCTCAGGATTGCCCTAAAAAAACTAGTATTGTTTTGTACCGTGCTCTAAATTTGCAGTGGCTCATTGTTAAGGTTTATCAGGCAGGTTGGTTATTAAAATGGACATTTAAAAAGATCTAAATGTATTTTTGAACTCATTTTGTCTAGCTAGGCTCTGACAAGGAATGTGACATTGTGACTGGAAATGTCTTCGTACAGTCGTAATGGTAATGGTCATTAGCAGGTATTGTTGTCTTCGAACATGATAAAGCACATTGGCCTAAATGTTGAGAATTGCTTATTGTTCTGTGTGTATGAAAGAAAGACCGAGAGAGACAGTGGGTATGCGTGACTGTGCTGCAGCAACAGTGTGTTTATTGTGGTAAAGGAGGTCAGATGATTGAGTCGGTGTCATCCATTTTTATTATCAACACATGACACACACATGTGCACTTGGTCTCTCTCAATGCTCCCTTTTCTGTTCTTGCTAACCATGTGCCTTTATCTATACAGTCAGCAAAAAGCTTGTTTTGCATGGACCAACTTCGGCCTTGTACACGCACTGATTTAGGACCCTTACTGTTAAGGACATTCTTTTTCCTTCTTTACTTGCATGTTGACTTGACCAGCACCTTCCGTTTTATTTGCTATATAGTTACGCCAATGACACCGAGCAGCATTAGCTTGGGTCTTCTTGCAGAGATAATCTGCCCACTGTAGTGCTTATTCTGTGGAGCAGAGTCCCACTGTGGCAGGGTTGGGTTAATGTTTGACTGACCCTTCTCTGACTCAAACACAGACACCTCCTGATGGGTTTTGTCTGTGTCCATTCAAAGACGGCCTACTAGCTAGAAAAAAATTGCACCATAGCCAGACATAATTAGTTACATGAGCCATCCAAGAAATGTGGTCTGCAAGGGTAGATGTTTAGTGATGGAAGACTCTTATACTTTAATGTTATATATTTTTATTGCTAGTTACGTTTAATAGACTTAAACCCAAATATATTGAGTTTTCAGTCATTTTTTTTTAACGAAGCAGCAGTGAATCTTTAAATTCAAGATGCTGAAAGAAGAATTTTTGACATATTTGATGAGATAAGTTTGTACATCTATAAATAAACTAATACAATCATTTTAATCAACTCATTTATTAGATTACTTATTGCATCATTGGCACACAGCGTTCTTCTAAAGGTGAAAGATGGACCTTCTCCTCTGTTTCTAGCATGTTTCTCGTCTCTGTTTGTCCACTTACAAATGGAGAAACAAGTACTTGACCGCAGTTGACATTTTCAGCCAACACATCTGTTACAACTTTCCAGTTGCCGATCAATTTCAGTGTTGAAAATTCTGTGTATAAGGTATTTATTAGCAGCTGCAATGTTTTTCCCCCTTTCCATTCCTTTTGGTCTTTTGTAAAAACATGGTATTTTTTGATGTCTTCCCCCCGAGTTGTGTTTGCTGGCACACAATGAACACAGGTTGCTTTTGAATCGCCTCCTGGGGCTTTGACTGCATGGTCCAACCATTTAAGAAACTGAAAGCACACATTCCAGTGGAGAGTCTGTCAAAAGAGATCACTGTAATGCAAGATTTTCAGTTCTGATACTGTTTCTGAGCTTTGTCTTTGTGCTCATAAAAAAGTATCTGTGACCTGAATTTCCTTTGTAACGTGCACAAGCTGTCAGCGAGGTGTAAATCGGTGCACTCTGTTTGGGATAATCACCCAACTGAACAGTAAACAATACACACTGGGGAACAAAAGCTTAAGCTATTACATAAGAGGAAGAAACACACGGGGATTCGTCATCGCAAAGGAAACCTAGTTGACGCTGTTGGTATTCTCCGGGATGCACACAACTAATTCCCTGATCAATGGGGATTGAGTCAAACATGGAGTCGCAGGAGGGGAGCATCGCTATGACTCGAGTGTGATCCATTAGACTCACTCTCTGAATCATTTTTAACCCCGGAAGTTATTTATAATTTAAACAACTACCATGAATCACATGTTTCCTCAATGGCTTTTGTGTATAGGCAGGTATGTTTGTGTGTAGTTCTATTGACATGCAGTAGTTCCTGTTTCAGCAAAGGAACGAAAGAAAGAAAGAGAAAATAGATCCAGCCAGGCAGAACAAATGTGATAAAGGTGTGTGTGTTTAGGGTGTTGATAACACAGCTAATTTAAAATTGTATCAATTCAATTACCAACACTTCTACAAAGATAGGTCATGCCGAGTACCAAAAAGCAACATTTAATAGCTACTATAGAAGATTTTAAAGCAACATGAGACATTTAACTGAGCTAGAAATTCAGTTATCCAAGTCTAGATTGCAGGTGCAACATTTCCAAACAAATGCAAAATAATGTAATAAATTATAGGAAAAATGACTTGAATTTTAGCTTAATATTCCCAATGTGCTTTCTGTTGTCAGTATTGTCATTTTTGTGAAATTGTGATAATCTTTTGTGTATCAACATGAAGGAAGGTGGAGAGCTGCCAATGCCTACACAGTTAAATCATTCATCAACCTTCCAACACAGAATTAGGCTAATGGGCTAGGAGGGCTCTCTGTTGAAAGCTCTTTTGGGATCAAAATACAGAAGGCTATCTTAAATTTAAAACCACCTTCTTCACAGAGTGTATAAAGCAGTCTAAGAAGCTGGCTGTTCCTCCTGCCTGCAGAGCAGTGACGGAGGGGAAGTCAACAGTGTGCCAGCACTCCTCTCTGATTTGCCCATAGATGGATATTGGAGACATTTCAACACAATAACCCCTTTTAGCAACCAATCCAAATCTATTCAAATCCAGATGCTCTCAGCAAAGAAACAGTAAGGCTTGTGTGTTTGTAATAAACACAGGTATGAACTACGCTTGCTTCCCTCCTGGCACTTGGGCCTCTACTCACTCGCAGTTCAAAAAGTACGAATACCATAGTCATTGTTAAAAATGAAAGTGAATTGTATAAAATATCCAAAGGTTTATAGCTTATCAGGGTTAACAGTGCAGGCCTATTAAATATATGTACAGAGTTTTGAAAAATAAATAAGTTCCCCCTAATTGTTTATGCTGTAGGCAATGGGGCAAACCAATGAGAAGCGCTTTGATCCGTCATATTTATACATTTTTGGACAAACAGGAAATAAACAACATTCCCGTGTTGATTTGAGACATAGCCTTTTATTCACATTACCTATCTTTAAATTCATATCAGTTAACCTGAACAAAAATGTGTAGTGTCTTTAACAACCTGTTATTCCATCTATGTCTACTGATGACACTAATACACTCTTATTTCAGAATTGCTATTCAATCCAATTTGATTGCTGATGTCCAGACTCAGCCCATAAAAAATGTTTATCAGACACAGATGCAGACCTGTTCTCTTGAGCAATTTCCTTCTACTTTCCTCTTGTTTTTATTACTCCCTTCTTTAAATGCCACTCTTCTCCTCCCTCCCTCACACAAACAAACAAACACACACTGTACCCTCCTCCCCCGTCTCATTCCTGGAAGAGATGTTATTTTTCTGGTTGTTTTCGAGGGAGATAAATACAG
This sequence comes from Eleginops maclovinus, assembly GCF_036324505.1. Taxonomy (NCBI): domain Eukaryota; kingdom Metazoa; phylum Chordata; class Actinopteri; order Perciformes; family Eleginopidae; genus Eleginops; species Eleginops maclovinus. The sequence goes on from NC_086357.1 coordinate 10,702,470, forward strand.
ATAGACAGCGTAAACACACAAAAACACACACACACACACACAGTGCAGACAGAGCCCGGGGGTCTTCAGAGTGATGCCAGTGTTTCAGACAAGTTGACATTTCCCACCCAGTCTCTGCCATGTGTGCACTGGTGTGTGAGTCTGTGGGTGTGTGGGTGTGTGTGTCTGCTCTGGAATGCCGCTGTGTAATTAATCTTTTGTCCTAGCAGCATTTTCTATGCTAATTAACCTGCCTTCTCCCATGGAATGCACACACAGGCTGTCTAGTCCTCTGATTGGCTCAGGAAAGGGCCGTCTAGCTGCCTGATTGGTGTACAGGCGACTGGGGGATCATCACACAGGGTGTCTTGAGCTCTCCTCCTCTGGGAGCTAAAGACTAATTTATTCTTTCACCGTGAGTTTGGAGCTCATTAAATCAGAGCAGCAGCTTTGTCAGTGAGACATGCAGCGGAAGTACAACCGTGACCCATTTTTGGGTTTGAATCCAGGAAGGAAAGAAATATTATTGTCACCTGTCATAGTGGATTGTGTCAGGAAAAATCCTGGAAGTGTGTCGTTATCATATACAAAATTAAAGCCCAACCGAAAACAGAGTTGCTCGTAAGACAATTACGTTTGATATATAACCTTTAATTAATTTAATTTGAGTAAGTAAGGATCTCAAAACATTTAACAGTTTAAAAAATAGCCCGGCTGGTGCTCTTTCTTTGAGAAAATATTATCCCACACATCTTCTTCATTCCCATTTTTAATTGTTGGTTTTCTTTCAAAGATACGAATACGCCCATAATAAGCTAATCGGTGCACCAGGCTGTCGGAATCATCACTAAAAGGTTTTAAAGAAATCTGTCACAATGTAAAATATAGCGGTTTTTTTCTCATATATCAGACTTTTGACAGTTAGTACGTTATAACATACCCTTTCGAAAACAATTATTACAACGTTTTCTAGAATGATTTGCAAGTAATCGCTAGAACACCTCATATCCTCTTTAAATGTAACTTGTACATAAACGTTGTTATCTCTCGTTTCCTTGTGTTTTCTTAAGGAGGAAAATATTTCAATTTCCATGATATCTGCCTGGAGGACAGTTTTGTGATTAGCATGCAGAATAGCTGCCCCAACTGAACATTGTTAATGTATCATTGGGTCTCGTACAGAATGAGGTTATGATGAAGAGTTCTCTGCAGGGATGCATGTATTGGTCTTTCATTCTACTAGCAGAACTGCTTTCAAACAGTCTGAGCTCTCTGTAGTGACTGGAAAAATTAGGAGGAATTCTACTTTTCTCAATCCTGTACACATTCAACACATATCAACCCACTGTGGTGGAGGGTGTGTTTGTGTAGACATGTCTTCCTGTGATTATGTGATGATTATGTGACAGGATGTAGAATTGTTTCTGCTGGTAACATGGCCATTGGTGCACCTTTCTGTTGCTAGCAAGATCAGCTGATGGTTAACCTCGGTTATTCAGCATTGTATACAGCCATTTATGTTGTTCATTAAACAGGTTTTGTAATTGTTTCCTTTATTAATCTGTGTCTATGTGCTCTGATCAATGAACAACCAATGGAACCAGTAAGTAAATATATTTTAATTGTTTACCTTGATGGATGTTCCAAAAGTGAAATCTTGAAAAATGATTTTAATTTACATGATGTCGTCAAAGATATTTGGTTATCGGCAACTTGTTTTTGCAAAACCTAACATTTCTAAAATATTCGCACCAGGCTTATTTTTTCTGAAAGATTCATTTTGGAGTATTTTTTTTAGGAACAATTAAGTAACATAACAATGAGATAAGAAATATGTTAGACAGCTATTGCATCATTAGGAAGTAACAACTGCTAGCTTCCTAATGTTAAACTGGAGTGAGAGGTCTGATTGCCAAAGAAAAAAAAAGGCTGAACAGACAGGATTAGTTGAATGGCAGGCGCAGATTGCAGTCCGTGTTCCAACTCTTTGTTTCCTCCAGCTAAGCTAAAAACCATCCTCATCATTTTCATCCTCCTACTACCTTTCCTGCGAGCTGAGAGACCCGGAGCACAAAGATGCTGTCATTTCCCCAGTGAGCCAGTCTGTGCTCAGCTTGCCACAATGAGCTCATACTCTATTACTTATTCATAGACAGCGTCACACAGGCTGACGCAACCAGACACACAGCCAGCTAATAGGAGTCGGACAGGCATGTTTGCAGGCCTGGCTTGCAACAGACGGGCTGCTAGGTATTGAGCAGATGCAACTGGCAGGATGCAGATGATAAAGACCAAACAAAAAACAGGCATCCAGATACGTACTTGGTGGCGTCTCGGCTGCATCCTTACGAGCTAAATTTTTGTGGCTGAACAGCAAAATATGCTTGAAATTGGCGGCTAAACACTTGGCTCTAGTTTGCACCACTGAGATATTTTGCAACTCCTTTCTGCTGTTAAAAACTGGCGTCAGGCCTAGGAGAGACCATTGGCTGCTGTTTACTCTGCCGGGTCCATGTTTCACCCCCGACACTGGTTTGTTTTAACATGCTGGGGCCCTTTTGTTCTTCTCAGTGGTTTCATTTTGTCAGCCTTTTCTTTGATTGATGGTTCCTTTTCAAATGCAGACGTTCTCTTGCTTTCTGCTTTTTTATCAGAAAAATGTTCTCGAGATCACAATGGAAATAATACACCAGGCTTTTGTTGGATCTCGACGTACATTGGCTGCACAAACAGAGTCAAACATAAGATGGCTTATTAAAATGCAGTGCAGATCAGTTTGCATCATTCAAACAGCCTGGCATTTTGCTCTAATTTCTAGTTGGAGGAAGATTATTGTGTTAAAGGTGGCGTGTAAGATATGGTTACTTATTTCCAACGATAACAAATGGAACTGTGTAGGGATTCACTGTCTTTTCTCAACGACAATTCAGCAGGGCAACTGCTAGACATGGGATCAAACCCAAAAGTCCCAAGAATCTTGGCTGTGCACATTTCAAATTGTAATGAGTAAACAGGTTAGTTTCTCAACACACACTTTCCGCAAACATTAGTGACTAAAGGCGAAAGACACATTGCAACATGGCCGTGCTGCTGTCTTTTGTATTTGAAGAAAATGATAACTGAGTCGACAAGGAGGTCAGCTGTCTCTATTTCCCATGGTGACCCTTATTTGCACCAGTCAGGGCCTTGGTTTCTGTTGACACTCAAACAGAAAGTCACAGAGAAGTATAAAGAGTGGTGGCTGGCAGCACACTTATCACAGATATCATGATTATCGCAGTAGAGCTTGTGTATCTTATATGTCACAATGCTGACTAAAGTTGAGATGCTTTTTATGTTTCATATATGAAAGCTGAGAGTGGACACTATCTAAGCAGTTTTCTTCTGCAAATGTGATCATTTCTTGAGTATTTCTGAAAGGGTTGTTGTCACTTTGTGTGCATTAGTGTCCTTTAGATCAGTATATGGACCTTTTTAACTGGAAACTTTGATGTCCAGTTTGGCTGGAGAGTCTAGACGTAAAAAGCCAAAGAGCAACACCTGAGCCTTTCTTATTACCGCCATTGTGGTGCACTTAAACAAAGCACTTAAAGGACCAACAAACCACCCCAATGGGAAACCGATAAGAGGGTGTTTGTGTGAGTGAGTGCAGAGCAGTGATAAAAAAAAAAAGAGTATTTGTGTTTGGTGGATGCCTCTCTGAATTCATTTTAAGAAAGCATCATCCAGGCACTAAACACGGGCTATCAAATCTTCCCTAAGACTGATCAAATATGCACATTTAAATATTATAAAAATGATTCATCTTAAATTGCTCATTTCTTTAAAAAGGTCAACGCTGCCTGGTGGGAAAAGGTTGGAGATGTTTATTGTGTGTACAGATAGACATCTGATAACTAAACTGCTATAATCTGTGTGTGTGTGTGTGTGTGTGTGTGTGTGTGCGCGCGTTCAGGAGCTGTAAATGATTGTCCTTTTCCAGTTGAGCGGAGCCCTTGTTGCCAGTCTAGCAATCCTGAAGACACACACCCAGTAATGTCTTGTAGACGTCACGTGAACATAACTGATTCACCATATTGTGATTTGATCAATTGCTCTTGAATTTCATTGTGTTTTTACTAGAATTCGAATAGTAGTTGAACAATAAATTGGTGGAAATTAGAGAGAAGACATTGTTACTTACCTTAATGTGTTCCTTTATTTAAATACTTTGCTTTGGATCAATGAAGCCGGGTTCCATCAATTCTTAATCCTCATTGATAATAGCTTTGGTTCTTTGTAATGTTTAATATGCATGAACTGAATCAGCACGTGGATATTTAACAGTTATCCATATTTTTTCATATGTATAAGTTATCCATATAAAAAGTTAAATTATCCATAACTTTTTATATGGATAACTTATCCATTTGTTCTGGAGAACTTTCAATCTGGTATGATGTATGTGACGTGTGTGTAATGTTTCCACGACAAATCAATCACTAACTGCTGAGTCACTAGCAGCAGGACATGTGTGTTTTATTTGTATAAATAGGAACAGGCTTATACACGTTTGGACTGCTGAGTCATTTTACCCAACATGTCAACCTCCCATATCTAACAAAAGAAAGTTTCTCCATCAGTCTCCCTCTTTTATTTTGTATTCATTTTTTAATTACTATCTAAAGATTCTTTTCAAATGTGTCTTTAAGTTGCAAACGTGTTTTTAATTGTTTTGCTAATCCAGGAATACAATTCCAAATTAACAGTACATTTCTCTCCCTCTCTTCTTCGATCTGCAGGACCAGTTTGATAATCTGGACAAACACACCCAGTGGGGCACCGACTTTATTGAGCGCTATGCAAAGTTTGTCAAGGAGAGGCTGGACATAGAGCAAACCTATGCAAAGCAGCTAAGGTACACACACACACACACACACACACACACACACACACACACACACACACACACACACACACACACACACACACACACACACACACACACACACACACACACACACACACACACACACACACATACAAACAAACACAAGTTAACGTGGGCAGATATGCATACATTCACACCAAAGGCTTTTTATAGTGCAGCTAGTAGTATCCTCTCTGATATTTATACTTTATTGTGGTTCACATTTGTATTTTGTGCCTCTACTGGGACATGTCTCCATGCTTTGATGTTCAAAAAGCTCTTTATTCTTCTCATACTGCCTGTGCTGCAGCACTTCTTTTCACCCTCGGTCTGAAACCAGAGCCCAGTCAGATGTTGTGATTGCTCAACCGCTCACAGATATCCCACCCCTTAGCCTATCACGTGCAATATGTTGGAGTGCTAGCCAATAGAAACGCGAGTGTTACATAGTGATGTCACTATATAATGCACTGCAGGTAAGGGTAAAGGGTAATTTGCAAACACCACTCATCTGTGAGGCCAATATCCTGAAGTCTGATCTCTTCAAAAGTGTTAAGAAAAGTTCAAGCATGATTTCTGCAACCTGTCTTAATATCCAGCATACACATACTACTTTTACATTTAAGAAATTCTTCAAAAACATTTCAAGTGTTAAAATAAAGGTGAAATTGACTGGTGATATTTTTTATTTAGTTGTTTTTTAATCCAGTCTCGTTGAGGCCATTCAACCAGCACAAACCCAGTAATCCTCATTAAAAACCAGTCGAGTCCCAGTGGTTGATTTCAAAGAGGGGGGAATCCCTTCAGAATACATCATACACACACACACACACACACTTCCACTCTGCTGGTCTGAAGTATGATCAAAGATGGAGCTGTGTGAGTGTAGGGACGTGTATTGCAGGCAATAAATCAGGCAGGAAGACCCCTTTCTTTGTTGCTGAAAATACACACACACACACACACACACACACACACACACACACACACACACACACACACACACACATTCCTCTGCTCTCTAGTTAAATCATTTTCTGACTGGTGTATTGTCAGAGCCTGAGGGAATGGACAGGCAGAGGCTCTGATGTTCACATTTTCAATTCATCTTAAATAAAATACTCAGATCCTGTGTGTGTCTGACTGGATATGGGTGAATATGTGCGTGTCTGACTCTTGTCTATTTACCTGTCTACCTACCAGGCTTAAAATATCAGACAGTATTTGTAACTTCCTGTTTCTGCTTCTCTCTCTCCCATCAGGAACTTGGTGAAGAAATACTGTCCTAAACGCTCTAAAGAAGAGGAGCCAAGGTGAGTAAAATGTGTTGATCCACTTTACCTGCCATCCCTCTGAAACAGTTGGGCCAAGTGACTGTTGACACACACACACACACGCTTTGGTTTCCTTTCTTGTGTTGCCAAATTGTTTTACACCTTCAAGTGATTCCTCAAGTAGCCATAATAAAGAACCAATGTTGAGGTAGCAGCAAGAACTGACAATTTTTGGGCGGAAATTTCAAATGTACTTACAAAAAACTTTGTTTTGAAAAACACACACACAAGGTACAAAAGATATGCTTCCAAGGGTGGGAACTCACAAACTATATGACGGTAGTCAATTTTTTTTCGATTAAATAAATAGCACTCCTGCAATAATTCAATAATATAACATATCACACTGCATACATACACTACATGTATCACACATTAATGTTATTAATAAGTAATGATCATTTAGGCTCTGGATTCTCCTCTGCTCTTAATGGACAGCAGATGCAACTGTGAACAGTTAAAGGAGGAAGCTTGTTTGTTTTTGCATTGGTAATCACTTGTTTGATGTGTGTCTGTTGTGCAGGTTCACATCCTGTCTGTCTTTCTACTCCGTACTGAATGAACTCAATGACTACGCCGGTCAGAGGGAGGTGGTGGCCGAGGAGATGGCTCACAAGGTGTACGGAGAGCTGATGAGGTACAGCCAAGACTTCAAAGCTGAGAGGAAGCACGTGAGTATATTAGCAAGTCGTCACTGCAAAAAGTGCGGCTTATTTTCATTGGCTTTCAGTGTATCTATCCATAAGTGAGACCACGTTTCCCAGAAAACCTGATGCTTTCTGTCATGAAACGGATGTTGCCGTTTGCCCTTTATATCCTGTGTGTCGCCTCATATGCACTTATTTCTGTTTGGCTTCACTCAAGGGGGATAAATATGTTGGATGTGATGTTAACCATCTGTCTTTTACTTCTTCTACCATCTGCTGAGGCAATAGGCTCCAAACATTTGTCGTCCATGTGTTTAGGAAGAACAGCGCCCTCTTCTTGTTTAGTGACAATCAGCAGCAGATAAATGGACGCAAAGGCAGGATTTTACCCATAATAAGAAAACTACTTCACACAATGAAATATTACTTTAACCTCTTCAGAATCCGAATCGGTTCTATACAGTAGGCTTACACATACGAGGAATTTGTGTATTTGATGCATACAAAGACACAGAAAGAAGAATACGTAGCAAAATAAAATAAAAATAGTACTGTTATAACAGCTATTTTAAAAAACAATTTTAAGATTATCCTAAAAAATAAAGACAGTATTTACTCAAATATAATTATGTGAGAAACGTACAAAAGTACAATAAAATATGAAAAATATTATGTGCTGTATTCAAACTGGAGAGTTGTGCTGATTAAAAGAGTTAGTATGGAGAAGAAATGTGCAGGATTTACTCTTGTGTTCAGTATGTGAATTTTATCGTGGTTGTCGAACCATCCACATATACTAAATCTATTTAGAGATTTTAACAAAACTAGTGTCTCACACAGAAAACCATTAAAGAGAATTGAAATACAGCTCCGGGAAAAAATTAAGAGACTACTCCACATTTTTCTTAAATCTTTATCTCTACCTGTATGGCAGCCAATCCAGTGTCTGTTGAATTCCAACACAGAGAAATGTTGTCAGTAGTTTATAGAATACAATGAAAAAAAAAAAAATCATTAAACTCAAAGACAAACCTATAAATAGTAAAACTAGAGAAACTGATAATGCTGAAGTGGTCTCTTAATTTTTTGGGGAGCTTTTTAAGAAAGTATGTACATCTGTGTCATGATGCACATTTAAAAATCTGACCTTGAAAACCATAGTTTCTAAAAACATCCTCAACTGTAGGTCTACTGACCGGCACTGCACAGTAGCTGTTAGGATTTCATCCACAGCACTTGCAGGGTTTCTCCTCAGTGCTGGCTTATAAGTGAAGCAAATTGTTGGTTTGACAAAACAGTCCCAAACCAAGGTCCACTCCAGGCCTCTTCTGCACTCATTACCTCATCATGTGGTCGTCGTCAGCGCATGTCAACACATTCATCTCCATGGCTACACTACAAAACTATCTGCCCTCTGGAAAAGCTAATGAGTAGACCTTGATCTGGGATGGTTTTGGTCAAATTATGAATATATTTAAATGGGGATATAAAATGTGTAGTCTCATGACATCGTCATAATGATGTATAGTAACTTATTTGCAGTTAAGTGTGATTTTGTTCCTTTACTGTTTTAGTCCCTGGACTCTTGTAAATTTGTGTCCGACTACTTGGCAATTTTCTTTCCAGTGGATTGTAGTTGTGTTCGTAACAGTGATACAAAGTCCAGTAATGTTGTCAGTGTGCATATGAATGTGTTCTATGAGCTGTATTTATGTGTTTTTTGTGTGTGTGTGTGTGTGTGTGTGTGTGTGTGTGTGTGTGTGTGTGTGTGTGTGTGTGTGTGTGTGTGTGTGTGTGTGTGTGTGTGTGTGTGTGTGTGTGTGTGTGTGTGTGTGTGTGTGTGTGTGTGTGTGTGTGTGTGTGTGTGTGTGTGTGTGTGTGTGTGTGTGTGCAGCATCTACAGGAGGGCAGGAAGGCTCAGCAGCATTTGGATCATTGCTGGAAACAGATGGACAATGTAAGTGAGGAGGGAGGGCTCAAGAAGGGGGGGAATGCAGAGAAAAAAATGGAAGATGTGTTTAGTGTAAATAGTCTCTGTTAGGGACAACCAGCTGGACTCATTCTTGTTGCGCAAGGAATGCCAGAAATGCTAACAAAGGTGTACTGAAGGATAAATAGGGGACGCACTTTCCCCCCCTGCTTAATTCTGCACATGACATTCTTAAGTAAAGATACCAGCATGCCATGTGTGGTACTTGTATGTCATTTATATCATGATAAGTTATACAGACTCCCCTGTAATGTTAGGCCCAAATTAATAGAAATATGAAAACATTTTCTTCTGACAGTGAAAAGACAGCAGTGACCTTTTATTCTTTCTGGCAATCCTCCCTGTCTGTGGGGACCTAGGACAGGGGCCAGGACAAGGAAACACACACACACACACACACACACACACACACACACACACACACACACACACACACACAGACACAGGCCTCAGTGTACACCAGCTTCTCTCAAATCAATACAAAGCCAAGGCCCATGTGTCACACTTGGCTATCTGTCTTTTTGGCTCATAAAAAGGCAACATGTACTGATATTCCATTTTTTTTTGTATCTGAGGTCATTTTAATGCATTTGCTAAATTGTTTTATTACAGTCGGCTCATTACAGCATTTATAATTAACCGCCACAGTTCTTATAGTGCTAAAAATTGAATTCCTGCTTGTTAAATCTGAATAATTCATGTCCGTTCATTTTCCTTACATCTATGAGTAACTTCACACTGGCACATGTGACGAGGAGGGTTTCAGTGTGTGGTCTGCATGACTTCAATGGTGATTACTTGGTGACTGGACTGTAATGTCTCAGCTATTCTCTGTTTCCTTCACTACTAATGTGACCCAGATGGGTTGGCAGGAAGTGAAGTATCTCCCTGCCTGATTCATCTCCCTCTTGGCTTTTGTTCTGAACACTCATTCACATTTTTTTTTAATTTACTGAGGACTCTTTGAAAATGTGTCTCTTGATGTATGAACTTTCCTTTTCTGTGTTTGTTTTTCTGTTTTAGAGTAAAAGGAAGTTTGAGAGAGAGTGTAAAGAAGCAGAGAAATCCCAGATTACCTATGATCGGTTAGATAACGACATCAACGCCACCAAATCGGAGGTGGAGAAGGTAGGGAAGCTCTGCCTGAAACACAACCGCTGTAAATAACTTGTTCTACTGTGAACAAACTTCTCCTCTCTCTTTGTTATCACTGGAAACACCAGCATGTTTACTTTCAGTTTATAGCGGGCACAAGGCCAAATTTGGTACATTATTGGACGAGCCGGCCAGTAATAAAAGCCACTTTTCAAGACCAACAACTCAATGACTTATTCTTACAACCCTTTATACCTAGTATTTGGCTTTTCTTAAAGTTAGTATTGTATAATTTATACTTTTGAAAATTATACTCTAGCTCCCTTTTTCCTGCACACTTACTGTATAATTAGACTAGGTGGATTAAGTTTAAGCTTGAAGGAAAATAAACCTTTCCAAATAGAGGTTAAAGCATAGCCTAGTCAGCCTTATTTTCTACATGAGGTACAGTTTCATTACAGTTTTTACAGAATAAATCTGGAAATAAGGATGATGGATTAAAATCTCAAGTCAAATATCAAATGACAAATTAGCTTTAGGAGGTGTTATCCTTGTGTTAAAGGAAAAAATGAATGAAAGCAACTAGTTTAGTTAAAAAATAAATAGAAGATATTAACACTGTTCAGAAATAAGTGGGATTTGTGCTGTTTAAACCATGTGATGGCTATGAAAACATGACTTTCACATTCAAGGGTTTTTATTGTCATATGCACAGTAGCTACAGTGTAGTAATGGCAATGCAAATCTTGGGTCCTGAGCTCCTCCAACAGTGCAACATATTATATATAGGACAATTATTCAAATACAACTAAAAATAGTGCAAAAACACAGTGGAAATGGCAATAAAATGTTTCCTTCCATATCATTATCATGCATGTCATTTGTTAGCGAGGTAATGTGGATCAGACGAGAGGTTGTTGATGCTTCAGCTCACTTGGTTCTCATGTTTGTATTAATGTCATGGTTCAGGCCAAAGCCCAGTTCTACCTGCGCACCCACATGGCCGACGAGAGTAAGAACGAGTACGCCGCTCAGCTACAGAACTTCAACGGAGAGCAGTGGAAACATTTCAACAACGCAATACCACACATCTTTAAGGTAAAGCTTCTTGTAGGCATTTGAATTTAATTGAGTTCATTTCAGAGTAAACATTCAACAACATGTGATCTGTTTTCTGAAATCATTTAATTAGTCTTTTGTTGATTTGATGTAATATAAATATTTGTTGGATGTTGTCTTAGATATATAGAGAGCACCAGCAGAACAAAACAGTTCCCCCTTTACATACTGATTCACCTACTTTTAATATTTGGAATCAGCTTGTCACCTATTAAAGGTCTGTTGCTCTGCGTTAGTCCCCACATTAAATGTTAATCATAGCAGCTTGTCCCATGTAAACCATTTCAAATATACTGTCAGGGTATCATTAGCGCCCGGGGAAAGGATTTGCTACCTCTAGGCTTGTGGAAGTGTCACTATGAGCATTTTGTTAATATTGTTTATTCTATTTCCTCTACAGAATCTGCAGGACATGGACGAACGTCGGACGGTAAAACTTGGTGAGACGTACCGGAGCTTTGCCGAGGCGGAGCGCAGAGTCATTCCCATCGTCTCCAAATGTTTAGAAGGAATGGTTTCTGCTGCCAAAGCTGTCGATAGCCGAAGGGTATGTAGCAGAGCCATGGGCGTTTGAAAGAAGTGAAAAACAGAACTTATTTTTAGTTGTTTGGTATTTCATGCCTCCCTTTTTGTTTCACACCACTCGTCTTTTTCCATCCTCTGCTCTTCCCAGGATTCATTAATTGTCGTGGAGTCGTTTAAATCAGGCTTCGACCCTCCAGGCGACTTCCCCTTTGAAGACTTCAGTCAGAATCTAAACAGGTCAGGTTCAGATGGGACCATAAGCAGCACACCCAAAGGAGAGAGAGAAAGAGAGGCCCCGGGGCCACGGTCTGACCCTAAACCCCCCGTGAGCAGAACCAAGAACAAGCTGTGGCTGTTTGGGAAGAAACCAAAGGTATGAGGAGTGAGGGGTGCTTGTGGTGTTGCATTTTTATTTGATGAATCATACACGATGAAAATTGAGTTTAAAGTTAACACTATCGCTTCAATATTAAGGCATTGTTGCGTTTCACTCCCCTCCATACTTGTGACGCATTTTACAATATTCCATTGTGTTTCTAAATACAATTACAAAGAACGAAACAGGGGAAATTCCCTTTGGAAGCAAGTGGGAGTTATTCTCTTGTGGCCTAATTATTTTGTTTTTAGAAACCTTTTCTCAGTTAAAGATGTGATACAGATCTAAAAACAACCGTCTATTTATTACCATCGTTCTTATATAACGCATAAAAGGGCAACCTCTTCCTGGGAGCTATAAAATAACACCCATAGGCTGGCAGTCATTTCATTTATATGAACTGTTCTTATACATTATATGTTCTTCAAAGTATGGACACTAACTCATTATGGTGTATGATGTACACAGATATAGAAGTCACACATAGTGCCTTAGCAATTCATCTTTTATTTATTTATGCTAATGAACAGTGACAGTGTTTAAACATTTAGCTGGTTGTCATTTCACTTTTTAGTATGCAATTTAGAGATCACCAGTTTGGTCCTTTTAGACTCAGTATAGTTAATCTGCAGTTAAAATGTCAACCCAGCAGAAGAACCTGAGCTCTATCAGTCACTTCCTGAAAACCCATGTGTGATTACTTTCTCTGCTCCTCAGATGTATCTCCAGTCGTAGGTTTGGTCACCTTTCCAAAGTTTGCGACAACACATTCACATATATTCTGCGATACACTGCTTGAACCTTGCCCCTCTCGTAAAGAGCATACTGGTTAAACGTTAACTGTGCTGTTGGTTTATGTTAGCGTCATCAGCTGGAACATGTGTGATGGATAGGGTGTGTGTTTGGGTACGGTTTAATTGTTTAACACACACTGTTCTTAATTTCACACAAACCCATGATCCCCTCCAGGCTTGGATGATGAGTCAGTCTTCATCAGAGAAACACGAGTCATGCTTATGACGGATCCATGACTTGGTGTGAACACTGTGAATAATATGCCTGAGGGCTTTCATGATGAAGAGTGTGTCGTCCTGACCTCTGTTTTTTTCTCTCCTGCTCCCCACCAGTCCCCTACCTCCTCTCCCCCTCTACCACCTTCGTCCTCCCGTCCCCGGTCCAACGTCCACATTTTTCCTCCAACCCGGTATCTGTCTGATATAAAGACTACAGTACCCAGAAAGCCCCAGAATTTGAAAGGCCTGAGAAGAGGGGTGAGACAGGAAGTAGTGTGTTTGATTGACAGGTTTTATCTTTTCAGAATTTCCTCTGCAGGGTGTTTGCAGGTTCTTGAACATGAACATGAACATGAAGAAGCAATCGAGGGCTTTAAATCTATGAATCAACCCTATACTTGGTCTACGATGTAAGACATTTTAAACCTTAAACTGGGTTTAAGGTTTAAAATGGCTTTAATTTGAACATATAGAAACTTGCAGACACTTCCTTCCACTCCTCTCCTTTCTTATTGGCTCTTTTTCTTTATTTTTGTATGATGTAGATCTGGTGTTTGTGAATAGGTATGTGCGTTTGGGAGGGATATGGGCATTTTGGTTGCAGTGCTGTGTGGGGAAAACAAGTGTTTTCAACATCAGGTGTCTGCTCTGATGTTGGCGGGTTGCAGTGATGTGTGTTTGTGTGGTTGCAGTGGCTCCGCTAACAGTGTCAGTGTGCTCTGAAGCAGAGCTCTTTTCTCGCAGACGTCAGGATTGTCATGGATAGCTGCTTTCCATATGGTTAAATAAAATGGCCACCAGAAGAGCAGATCTGAGCATTTGTTACACTACTGACTGTGATTTACTTTTACATCCAGTGTTTCCCTTTTTAAAATGTAACATGTATACCATTTTGGGTCTACCAATCATAAAACAATTTACGATGCATTTTAACAGTTAGTAAAAGTTGAGAAGTCCACATTAAAGTAGAATAAAGAGGTACAAGCTGCCTCCTTTCACAAGATAATCTGGTTTTATTAAAAGCAGGAAGTGAATACCAGCACATGTCTACCATGTGTATTAAACTGTTTAATATACATGAACTGTTTAATATATATGACCTATGTGAGAAATTCACACTAACCTCCTGGTGTGCAGTGATTTACTTCTGATTTGTGTGTGGAAATACTATCTCTGGAAATGCGTATCAATTTGGGCATCTGGTTTTCATGCTGACCCTCTGGCTTGATGGTGGCTTTACATACTGACCACTAACCGGCATCCCATGTTGTTTGTCTCTTTTTACTGTTACGGTTAATTCGTCAGTGGTCAGTCAAGATGGTAAGTGTGAGTTTGTGTATAGAGTATGTATCCTAACCATGTAGGATTTCCCCTAGTGCCCAATACATAAACCCAGTAGTGATAGTAAAGTCTCCTCTCCTAGTGAAAATAGATTTCCGGCCTTTTGACGTATATTGTAATTTTCACTGTATCACACCCACTAATAGAAATAGATTTCCAAAGTGTAAGTGTATTTACTTTATGGTATTGTCACCTCCTACTGCATATTATACATGGTAAGTACTCACAAATGCTAAGTAAAGATAGGAAATGTGGCCACTTCAGAATCTAAATAACTTTTTTAGAAAGCTGAACAAAGGGAAAAAACAAGTATTGAAATTTAAGTTACTATTTAGCCCCAGGTAGTGATTAAAAATAACATTTATCCTTCATCCCCATTTGTTTCAGAGGTCAGGAATTAACATGCAACCAAATCATCTCTTTAGATAATCGTTGCATCAGTCAGTTTTTATTAAAATGTTGAGATTTACTTTGGTAGGTGAGCATTTCTAACAGACCTCTTCACGCCTCAGAGAAAGTGAATTGAATCATTTTTCCTCCAGTCAGGATACACTCTGAGTTGGTTGTTCTGTTATCTTTTCAACACCAGGCTCCATCTCTGGAGGATTACAGCCACTTACCGCCCGAGCAGAGGAGGAAGAGGCTGCAGCAGAGGATCGACGAACTCGGCAAAGAGCTCCAGAAAGAGATCGATCAGAGGTTGGGCTTCACCCATAATTCCTTGCCCAGTCCAAATCAACGTCACATATGACCAAAACGGCCTTAATGTGGTTCTGCTTACGTTGTTTCTCATGACCTGTGACCTGCTTATTTTCATTGGTCCATCACATCAACTCCAGAGCCTGTTTGTCTTTCAGAGATGCCCTGAACAAGATGAAGGATGTGTATGAGAAGAATCCACAGATGGGAGACCCCAGCAGCCTGCAGCCCAAAATATCAGAGACCATATGTAACATGGAGAAGCTGCGTTCAGAAATCCACAAAAACGAGGTAAGAAAGAAAGGTTTGGATTTAAATGGAGCCAAAAAATACACAACTGTAAATCCCAAGGAAAAAGAAAGACAGGTTTCAGCTTAGTATTTTTTCAGGTCATGATGTGATTTGTCATATTAACTGAACTGTTCTCTCTCTCTCTCTGTTTGTTGACAGACTTGGTTATCGGAGGTGGAGGGTAAGCAGAGCTCCAGAGGAGACAGACGACACAGCGCCGACAACCACCATCACACTCCTCAAGGCAGAGAGAGGTAAACATTCCATGCACACTGACAGACAGAGGGAGCAAGAGGTTCACATATTTAAACATTTGGTATTCATAAATGACATGTAAAGAGTCAGTAGTGCCTTTTTAAAAACACAATTCATACAAATATTCATTTCAAAGTCTTTTAATTTAGTAAGTAGTCTTTATTTCACCAGCTTTAAAGTTTGCTTTTGTAATCTGGTGTGTGTGGTAATTATTTACTTTAGCTTTTGAATCATTTCCTTGGGAGTTGCCTATAAGAACATATAAAAACAGTTTCATCTGGTACTGATAAAAGGGGAAATATAGGCAAAGTCCAGTTGGTATTCTTCCAATGAGGGAACTGAAATGTACTGCTTGTTTGACCTTAAGAGCATAGTGGGTCAGCTTAACATGTGAACTGTTTCCAATCAAACATTTCTATTGAAAATGAATGAAGAATAGATAGATTAGTTTATGGTCCCCTATTATGCAAAAATGAGTTTTTGCTGTCTTTTATACATAAATATGTGTCCCTGGTGTTTAAGGAGACTCACAAAGTGTCAGAAAACACAACCCTCTCTCTTTTCCTCCTTACCCACATCTCTAAAAATGGGGGTACAAACGAGCTGATCCAGATTTGCTGCCGATATGACGTCATATCGGAAATGTGGGCTGGCTTTACATTGAACTCCTTGCAACGTCCCACCCACGTGACACGTCCCAACCTAAGATCCGCAATATACAGTCGCGAGCTGAATCCCCTCTGCAGCACCTCTGTGTCTGTGTGTTCAGCAGGATGTCTGCAGGAGGGTCTTAGAGTTGTTGTATATATAATACATATAATGTCTCTGTTCTAGTGGTAAACACTGAGAAGTGTTTCAGAAATAATGCTTGATGTGGTTTTGAACATAATATGGGGTTTAATCATTGCAGCGTTTAGCTGAATATCTCCATTAGAAACTTCTCTCTTCAGAGAGCTGCAAGATGCTTCAAAGGAGCCTGGCCAGTTTCAGCTCAGCTCAAATTTAAAGCCACTGTCACAGAATCAGCGCTTCAGGAACAGGGCTGAAATAGAGGGGTATCAGGCGTGCTACAATGCGTGATCTGTTTGGTATTTTGAGCAAAACACTTCAAATCTGAATGCATTGTATATATTTATTTATTTAGTTGGTAGGGACAGTGCTCATTGATTAACAGACAAATTGCTGTAAATAAGCCAGAGTTAGCTGCTATGCTAATTTCCATCTGTTGTCCCTAGCCAGATCTTAAAAGACACCCTAAGATAAAAAATACATAAACTGATAACATACTGATAACATATATTGCCCTACAATATATTGTTCAAATATAGCTTAATAGGAGACCTTTAAATAACTTGGGTTTAAAATAAAATAATCTCTTATAATTAGTACTGAACTAGATAGTTAAGTGCTGACAAATCTCTAGGGCATTTTAAGGTAATCATTTCAAAAATAACATAAAGTCTATTTTACATTTTTAAATCTTGAAATTTTACAATTTCTTTTCTTAATTCAGTATCATAATTCTGAATAAAAAGTTAAATTACCCAAAACATTATGAAGGCTCAACTTTTTGTAGACTCGTTAGACCTGCTGGTCAAGCTCTAATATTCCTGCGAATAAAAATGATTCTGCTGTCTTATAAAATTGGTGAGCAGTGATGTATTTTAATTAATGCAAACACATCCTCTTTCGCCTGCCATTTTCCCTTCAGTCCCGAGGGCAGTTACACAGACGACACCAGTCAGGAGCATCAGACGCCTCAAAAGCGCACCACACCTCCAAAGCCCGGGCAACCCAACCCGGACCCGCACGAGTTTGATGACGAATTTGATGATGACGACCCACTGCCCGTCATCGGACACTGCAAAGCGCTCTACTCCTTCGATGGTAATGACAAACAGCATAAAGTGTTAAAAATGTTCTCAGTGTCGTTCTCAAAGGGAATTAGCCTTGGCTTTTAATATCCAACCTGAGTGTGTTTAATTCCATTATGTTTTGTTTGGCTCTTAGGTCAGAACGAGGGGACACTGGTGATGGCAGAAGACGAGGTAATGCTCTTTATTTATTTTAAAATTCTAAATGTAGACGTAGGCAATCCAAAACCAGCATTTAACTGTTCCTACCAACAAGTATTGTTTGTCTAAATTGGCCAAACACGTTAGTTCATTTGGAATCAATCCCACTACCACCGTCCTGGTGCTGTAAAGTCATTAGAGCACCATGTGAAGGTTAATCCACCAATCACCATTTCCTCCTGTTTAAGTAATGGTAGAAAATGAGGTTGAAAACATCAAAACTAAACCATTTTTTACCATTATAGCAGTGGTTCCCAACCAGGGGTACAGTGATCCCTAGGGGTATTTGAGGGGATTACAGGGGGTACGTAGAAAGATTAGGGATTGCAAAAATATTTCCACACAAAAACAAGTTTAAAATACATTTTCATAGGCCTGGTGTCCCGCCCCCAGAACCATCAGAGCTTATGAAAGGCATGCAAGCTCATGTGTCTCATTAAAAGCTCTAGTCTTCAAAAAAGATGTTGAAACTGCTAGAAACTGCTCTTAATATTATTGTTTTTTCACTGACAGTAAGTGTAAATGTCAAGTTTAAATGCAATGGTATTAGGATGAGTCATACAAGTGATTTTCTCTAAGGAGCAGTTGGGTTGAATACAATTACGAAAGTCTTAACGCAAGACAAAATGTTGGCAAATCATCACAGATGAGTGACAGGGTTCTTATAGAATGGAGACCAGCTCAGAGGATACACAAGACACAAAAGGTTGGGAACCACTGCATTATAGATTGCTTTTTAAAGCCTTTGTGTAATGTTTCAAAGTATTGGACTTTGGCGACTCCTGGTGGAACTAGAAAATACAAAAAAGTGTATTTCCTCAATAAGTCCAATAGTCTATATGAATTTTCAATGGGTTAGCCTTATTTATTTCCCAAAAATAATGTGTGCCAGTAATTTAACAGATGTATCTTTGCCGCTGCAGGTGTTGTACATCATCGAGGAGGACAAAGGTGATGGATGGACGAGGGCGAGGAAGCAGAGCGGCGAGGAGGGCTACGTCCCAACGTCCTACGTAGAAATCACCATGGAGAAAAACAGCAAAGGTGCTGTCACCTACATCTGAAGCTAACACTGTGTTCTCACCCTGTCTGTCTTCCTCTCCATCCTCCCCGCTCTCTCTTTCCCAAAATAACACTACAAAAAAAGGAAACAAAGACAGCATCTCAACACCTGCATGGACAGTCATCTGTTTTCTGATTCCCATCTCATCTCTCTACCCTCCTGTTCATCCCTCTAACTGTAATCATTCATCCTCCTGTCATATCTGTCGGACTGGTGTTTCGGAGGTGAGTGAAAGAGAACAGAGACAAATAGGAAAACCCTTTTTTAATGGTGTGTGAGTTATTTCTGTTTGTATATGAGGCATTTCTGTGTGTGTGTGTGTGTGTGTGTTGAGGCTACACCTCTTCCTGTCGATCAAAGTGTTTAAGTTGTATGTAATATATTAGAAATAATCTATTTTTAATTATTTTTAATGTTTTTTTTTTTTAAATGGAGACTTTAAAAACTGATTTTAAGCTGTGTAGAAATTATTGGAAGATTTAATCTGTTATTTCTGTCTGACTGCAGTGTGTGTGTATGTGTGTGTACATGCACTTTTTTTTTTTTTTATATTCCCTGTGCCATCACACTAAAGCGCAAATTACAATTAGAGAGGTTTGTCTGGTTTCATCCCTGGTAGTGTTGTATCATACCTTGACAGGGGTTTGTCTGATTTAGTCTTATTGTCAACAATCCGGTCTAAACCAACAATGTTGTATACATCTTTCAAAAACAGGTCTCAGATATATAGTTCCATTTATTTTAAAAAGCCTTAACACTCACTTAAACAGGTGGTCACTGTAGTTCTCAGTCAACATTTATAAGTAGAAAATACATATATCACCAGCCACATTCTTGGATTCTATACTTCTAAAGTTTAAAATGATGCAGTGAAAATGGGTCTGAAGTTTAATGACATTTGAAGGGTTAATGCAGTCAACACAGTGAATACAAATGTTGGAAAATGACTGGTAAAATGTGGTTGAAGGGGAGGCTGCCGAATGTGTAAACACAATCTTCTGTTCCTCCTTTTTTCCTGTATTCCACTCTGTGAATCAGTTCTATTATTTGTTTTTCTTTGTTTTCTCTTTTTTTCGAAACAGTCTCTGTGTATGATCATTTACATCCTGGTAAAAAAAATCACACTTCCTTCTCATACCTCAATTTTATTGTGTGTGTGTGAGAGCTAACTGCAGCACCTTATGTTGTAGTAACTCCCTCTCTTCTCTATGTGACTGCAGGTTCCTGAGGGCTGCAGGGTGGCCGGGCGATTTGATTGGCTGGTGGAGGGCTCACGCTGATTGCTGATTATTGGTGGTGGGGGTGACACAAGAAAAGAGAGAGGTAGAGAGGGAAAGAGATTAAAGAAAGACAGGTTGCATGTCTGCATGCTCACATATCCATTACCAGCACAAGCATGCTGGGTTACTAGAGGCTGTAATGGCTATCCTCCATTACATCGGGGGGAAACCAAACTGATGTACTGCTCGCTGAGGGTTCAACACTTAAGTATGTTTCACCTTTATTTAACTTTTGACAGCAAATATAAATCAACATCTGCTGTGACCTCACTAGTTGTGTAGAGTAAAACTACATGCCTAATTGAAATATTGAGTTCACAGAAATCAGTATAGCACCAGGTCTTCCTCTGATTGGTTGTGGATTTATACTTTAATGACAAGAGGAACATTTCCATACCTCATTAATTCACTGTCTGCTCTGTGGCCTAACAAGATAGCCCTTTTATTAATTAAATTAGGTCTCCTCTTTAGGTGCTTGTCAAAGTTTGAACAGGGCAACTTTGTTTCCAAAGAATGGACCCATAACCTCAAAGTAGCTTTACGCTGTCTCATATTGCAATTCTAAAAATGTCCCACTTAACACTTATTCTGAAATGTATTTGTAAAATAATCGTATATTGCCTTACTATATTCTCTGAATCAGACAAACTTTTCCCAAAACTTTTGGTCCAGCTACTCAAGAGAGGGTATCAGTAGATTCTAAACTCTCAGGGTTTGTCAAATTTTCTAGGGTCAGTTATGCTTACAGTATTTCCTACCACTAACAATGTCAGTTCTGCACTCATCCCTGTTGTCATCATCTGTGCTCTGTTGGTGATGTCTGCCTGCCTGCCCGCCTTAGCCACTCTGCTCCTCATGCCTGCCCTCATCCTCATACAACCGCATGTCCTTAACATGTCCCAATCATGATCACACGTTTCATGTGTGACTTTAACTGCAACTTGACAAGTGTGTGTAACTTTGGATGTGGGTTGTGTGTTGAATGCTGCGTCATCTTGGTGTATTTTAATGTCCAGCATGAGTATGATTTGTTTTGTGCATTTCAACGTAAATAACTTACTCATTAGACAGATAGCAGGCCGATCAGGTGAAAACAGGACCTCTGAACCACTCTCTTTCCTTTCCCACCTTTCCTCTCCTGTTCTTCCTGGGTTGTACTACCCCCATTTGACCAGCGATGGGAACCTTTGCTCATAAAACCATGGCTCAGCTTAAGTTGAACTGGACCACTTTAAACAACACCAAACACAGATGAGCTCCATTATTTTTGCCGTCAGACTCTGCCTTAAAACTCCATATTGTTTTACTGTGGAAGGATTTTTCAATACGTCTGGATGTGTCCACTCTTCTGCCTGACTACATCTCCCATCAGCCACCTGGTCTCAGCCTTAGATCCTCGGGGACTCTCAACTGCATCTCCATTAACAAAAATGTTTTTCCCATCTTTATCGGTTGAATTTGTGAATGTGACCACAGATGCACACATGTACCAATGATATGTAAGCACATCTATGGAAGGCCAAATGGGCCAAAAACACATGTTGAATATTGGCACGTTTGGCTTTCCACACTTCTTAATAGGTAAGTGTGTCTACATGTGCCTGCGTTACATGTGTGATGTTAGTTTTTACCATTGAATGAATTGTAAATATTAACATCTTTTACGTCATGCTGAATGTGTTTCCATAGTGATTGTTTTTAGGTTTGTTTGACACTCTTCGAGAAACAACAAGGTTTGAATTGAACTGATGCACTTTGCCCTGAAGTACTACAGCATTTGAATCTGATTAAATGAATTAAAGTGAGTGAATGAATAAGTGAATGAATGAAGGTCTGTTTTGTCTGCTGAGAGGCGTTAGCTTAATGAATGACCACTGTGTAGCAGCGAGAAACAAAAACAGCTGTACTAATTTCCTCTTCCTGATGGTTTTTATACTCTTTTTGTAACTCTTGATGAGCAATTTTTTTGCATGATTTTTCTAGATTCTTTACATTCATTCTTCGTGTCTTTGGTGATTGTTTTAACCATTCACTGTATCTCAACAAAACACATTTGAAGTTTGACTTTTCTGTTGATGCTATTTAAGACAAAAATGCCACTAATAATTCAGCTGCTTTGTGGGTCTGAACAGCAGGAGGCTCAGTCGTGGTCAGTGTTTCTTCTATGAAGCTGTGAAATGTACAGAATGATGCTGTCGGTGTTACTTGAACTTCAGTCACAGTTCTCCAAATTTGCTCTCATATGACCGTTTTGCATCGGATAAAAACAATAGAAGATATCACTGACGGCTCGATTAGCTTTCCACTTCACAGGGCGTTTTTACCATTTGAACAGAGCCAGGCTAGCTGTTTCCCTCTTCTCACAGTCTTAATGCTAAACTAAGCTAACAGGCTGCTAGCTGAAGCTTCTGATTTACTGTACAGGTTGGAAAGTGGTGTAGATCTTTTCATCTAACTCTACACGATACAAATCCTTTTCCAACAGATTGTTTTTAGTATACCTTCTGTACTCAATAATTTAGCCTGGGGACGCAAAATGGCGCAATAAAAATAACCCATTCCTTCAGTTTTGTTTTTAGAATGATGCCTTGTAAACACATGCATCGATCTATCAGTGCTTTTAATGTTGTGTGTACACATCTGTCGTCATGGTTGGTTCCATCTGCTAGCCTGCTTGCTTTTTTAAAAATTAGATAACTACTTGTTTTTTGCCTTTAAAAAAAAACAGTGAAATAAGATGCGTGCAGTAAAGTGTTGCATATTAGATTTTGTGGCAATACAGTCATAACGTCAAATCACATTTCTATTGTTAAGCAGTTGGGGGTGTAAATAGTTATTTTTCAATTTTGAGTTCCTATTTTTAATTAAGTCTATAAATTGTAAAATAAAATCATGAATAATACCTATCAATAGTTTTAACTGCCCAACGCGATGTCTTCCATTGTTGGTTTTGTTCAACAAACTGTCCAAAACCCAAAGATATTCAATTAACAATAATGTAATCAATAGAAGAGCATTTGAGAGTTTTTGTTTGCTAAATGACTTGGAAAAAAACAAATCACATCAGTTTGAGCACTACATCCAGTACCTTGCTTGTAATTGAAAACTGTTTTGCTGTGGAGAAGATAATCCTCTGACGTAATGTAAAGATAGAGGCAGTGATAAACAGAACAGTCACCTCTTTTTCCGGCTGAATTTGTGCTGTTGCTGCCGTGATGATGCTTTTAGGACATTTGTACTAACTCTTAAACAGACAGTACACTCCAAATGTTTATCATCTTCATTTTCAGACATTTGGCGTGTACAGTCCCTTTGATCAAAGAATACATGATGTCAGTAGAAACGCAGCACCTTTGCAATCAGTCAAACTCACTAAACATGTTCTTTTTGGACATTGAATATACATATAAAAACTGTGAGCTCAGTATATGTTAATAGCCACTTTGCTGTAATTCTGAATATTATGCAAAAATACATAACAGAGCAGCTTTAACACAGTTCTTGTAATGTTTCTTTACTGAAACCTGCCAAGCTACTGTGAGCGGGGTGCCGTTTACCACCCAGAAAAAAAAAAACACTTCGACATTCCTCTTGTTTTTCAACGCCAATCATGTTTGTCTTGTGGAAGCTTTGTACAGACTCTCAGCTTTTTAACTCACTATAAAACTTTTTTTTTTATCATCAACAGCAAATAGAACAGCAGCCGGTACATGGTGATTCTGAATGATGTTAACATCAATGTAAATGTGTTTTTACCATGTTGTATATGTTGTAATAACCAATGGCAGTACTTCCCTTTCCATATTGTTGTGCACATCTTTTTACTTTGAATGTTGTCGGACACTTTGTGACACTTTGTTTTTCTTCTTCCAAGATATTGTTCTAATAAAATAAGCAGCAATGGAAAGACGATTTGTTTTCTTGACATTTTAGGAAGAAGTGAGAATTTCAATTCAGCTGTCTTTTGAGCAGTGGTGTAAATAAACTAAGAGCATTTACTCAAGTACTGTACTTAAATACCATTTTGAGGGACTTATACTTTACTTGAGTATTTCCATTTTATGCCTCTTTGTACTTTTACTCCATTACAATTCAGAGCTAAACAATGTCCTTTTACTCCACTACATTATTACTAATTCCTTTAGTTACTTTGCAGATTTGGGTTAATAATGTGAAATACAAGCAACACTTAAATCAGAATTTAGTTACACCTGGAGTAAATTCACAATCTATACAAAGTCATAAAAACTAGCTGCAACTCTACCAGCTTTGATAACACATTAATGCATCAATAATTATAATAAAAACATATATTATGTTATTCTGAAATTTACCAATTTGCCTAATGAGTACTTTTTAGTATTTTTGTTATATTTTGATGCTAATAGTTTTTCCCGAATTAATTTGAATAACTCCTGAAACCAAAGGTAGTCCACAAAGATGCAGATTGTTCACCATATTTATTCAATCTTAACTTCATAGTAATATAAACGTATTAAAATCATCAACCTTTTTTTTTTACAGTCAGTCCTCTACAGGAAATATGTACAGTCTCTTATTAACATGCTACTTTTTCAATTATGTACAACTTTAGTCTCTCACATGGTAATTTACTTTCTTGTGTAATGTTTTCGGGTTTATGCAGAAACAAAAATAGTTCCTCTTTGTTATCTTGTGGTTTGTGAAAAAACAAAAACCTTGCTTTAATATTAAATTAATGTGAATATTTCTATATGATTTTACTATATAATATCATAGTCAGTGATTTTGTACCAAAGGTCAGAGAGGTCCTTACAGCCAGTCTCATTGCAACCTCTTAATAGATGTTTTATTTCTATCTAGGTAACATACAGAGATGTGCACTTTATAAAACTTTCACATGAATAAATACAGAGGGCATTCACATCCTGCCTTTTTCTTCGGAATATATTTGTCACAAGATGAGCAATTGGTTGTTTTCCTTTAATCCTAACACAAAATTATGTTCTCCATTAACTGGAATGTCAGAGTAGAAATAAAACAAGTGCCTGTTCAGGGGGAAAAAGCCTTAAAAGCCTCTGTTTAAGGCTCCTTTTGTCTGCGCTGTTGTCAGAAATCAGAAACTCCCTTTAAAAAGATTGTTTCCCCATTTCTTCCATAAAGGATTTATTTCTCCAAAGGATTTAAGGGAACTTTGGATCCTGCCCGCATCTCCTGATCATAGCAATGGAAATGAGTAATTAAAATGTGCTAATAATGATCTTGATCCTGTTATTTGTACGTTTTACATTATGCCTGTATGTATCTTAAAAGGTGATGTGTCCTAGGTATGAGTCAGTGAGTGAAATTAAAGCTCTTAAGTAAAGTAAAACGATAGACTTTTGTGAAGTATTTAACTAATAAAAAGTCTAATTAACATCTGACATCAGGTTCAGCTGCTGAGTCTGTGTAAGAAGATTTTGAAGTGTATCCTCTTCATCATTCGCTGATCAACTTCCTGCCTCGTCACAGCTTGCTCCTCTTCTTCTCTTTGTTTCTGGTCCTCCTGATGCCCGACCGAAGTCCAAAGTGCATTTGATGTCAGTGTTGTTGTTTAGATTGGAGTCAGATTAATGTTTGTGTTTTAAGTGGGGGCTCCAGTTTTCTTGACAACGCATTGAGGATGAGGTTGAATTTGTTGTAGCGATCTGATTGGTTAACTGAAGCTCCACGGCTCCCCCACAGCAGCCGCAGCTGGAAGTCTGTTTTGAACACCTCCAACAGGTCTTCATCCCATGTCAATTCTGATGGGAATGAAGAAATACATACTTGAGACATGGTTTATTTTAATTTTATAATCCACAGAGTATATGTTTCTCTGTTGCTGTTTGTGCGTTTTCTTATTTTTACCTTGTAATATCTTCTGTGCCTTGGCTGTGTAGCTCTGTGCGTTGTGTGCGACTTCACGTGCGGACTCCAGGTGGCGCAGCATGATGTCACAGCCCTGATCACTGGTCTCCCAGAGCTCCACCCCCTCAGGTGTGATTGACGGGCGCTCCATCAAAGTGAGGAGGGGCAGCAGGAGGGGGACGCAGACCACCGCAGGGGAGGAAGCTGCAAGAGGAGGGAGGTGGGTTAAAGATTAGCAGAAAGCAACATTTTATTTTCCATTAATATTTTAAAAACATTCCTGTATATCTAACATTGTTTGATTAACCATAGGGAATACATGTAATTAGAAAATGTAATAATTACTTTAATTGATTTGTCTTACCTGGATCTTTAATAGCATGTTTTTGTGAATCCATGTTTGATGTTGTTTAACACACTCTGGGCCAATGTGTGTGTGTGTGTGTGTGTGTGTGTGTGTGTGTGTGTGTGTGTGTGTGTGTGTGTGTGTGTGTGTGTGTGTGTGTGTGTGTGCGCATTTTTTGTACCTGTTCCCTCATATAGATTCTTGTAGAACGGTTTGAGTATTTTCTCGTAGTTGATGGCGGTCTGTGTGTAGTTCCTTCGTAGAGTTGTCCAAGTTTCCTCCAAACGGCTGATCTGCAGAGACAAAACAACACAAATCAAGATTTAAGTTTTCCTTCAAACAGAAAGACATATTCTTGCAAATAGTAAACAAATGATACAAAAAAGTTAAACTTTCTGGCAGGTGTTGAAGGACGACTAATTATTTGACACTAGTATTTAATCAATGTCTTCTTAACTTTTAAAGTGTGTGTTTGTGTGTTACCTGTGGCAGATCCAGAGCTTTCATCAAAGCCGTGAAAGCAAACAGGTCGCCCACCGTGTCCTTCAGCTCCACTGCGACCAGGATGATGCGATTTAAGGTTGACGCCCGCTCATCTGCGCTACCTGTACATCCCAGAATATCCACGGCAACACCTATCGCCATGGTGTGGTGCCTTGGAGACAAATGAGGGGTGGATAGTTAACACCAGCTAACAGCTATGTGATGTCAATGTCTGTTTATGTTTCATTCAGTTCCTAATTCGATCTCTCATTTAGTTTTTGAACTGGCAGGAAGCACAATGAATCATCAATGACGTCAACTTTCATTTCAATTTACGGGCAGGCTGGTTTAACAGAACCAGTTGATCCCAACCTTCTTGGACTGCAACCCTTTAAAACAAATACATTCTAGAAGTCGCAAGAGCCAAAAGTACCCAGTATCTTACTTTAAAAATAAAAAATACCCCAAAAGGTCAGAAAAACCTACTTGAAAAACACAAAGTATTGTAACCCTTGAGATTTACTTTTGGAGCTTTTAGTAGAGGTGTCACTTAATTTTAGGATGCATTATTTGTGCTGCAGTGTGACGTTTATTACTAATGTTTACCTTTCCATCAGGTCCAGCCTCAGCTGTCGACCATGTGGCAACGTCACCAGCTCCAGACCGGAGGACACGCCCATCTGACCTTTGACCTCTGGAGTCACTCCGACTATCCTAGCAACCTGGGGGAGAAAAAAGGTCAGTCCCATTGTTTCTTCCTCTCTTACTCTGCCAGGTTTGTGTGTAATATAGTGTTACATTGTGCTCGGCTCAGGGTTGTGATTCTCCTGGGTCATTTGATTGCATCAGCTGCAGGATAAAAATCTAATTGTGTGACACATAAATGGAGGGTCTGTGTGGAGGAGCAACACTAAACATGTTTAGCTCCAATTTAGGTGTGTGTGTGTGTGTGTGTGTGTGTGTGTGTGTGTGTGTTTGTGTGTGTGTGTGTACCTGGCAGTCGGCCATGAGCAGGTGTCTGGCGATGCTGTGGTGATTGTGGCTAAGCAGCAGCTCCTTGGCTCTCTTCAGCACCACCATCTCCAGCGGTTTGTTCTCCTCCGGCAAAATTCTAGATCCGAACTCCGAGGGCCGGAACGTCGACTCCGTCTCTTCCACTGGCCACTGGAAACTGCTCCTCTTTTTTTCCTCCTCCTCCTCCCTGCTTCATCCTCCTCTTCCTCGCTGGTGTTTTCCAAAGCAGCTATGGCGTGATGGTAGGAGCTCCTATCCAGCCCTCTTTTCCCTCCCACAATTTTCTCTTCTTCCAGTCTCCCGCCATCTCCCTCTCTCCTCAGTCTCTCCACGTAGCTGCAGGGCTGAGGCTGAAGGTGGAGGTCCGTCATGGAGCTCGGTTCCTCCCACTGTAGTGGGCTGCAGGACCTCGGCTCTGCGGGACTGGGCTGCAGGCGCTCAGTCCATCCTGTGTTTGTCTCTGAATCGGAGTAAGGTTCAGCGGGAGAAAGAGAGAACTGGAGGAGCTGTAGGAGTCTGCGGGGTGGAGCTGGTGGAGGAACTTCAGGGGTTTCACTGGAGGTACAGGAGGGCCTGTTGTGGCTGTGGGAAACCAACAACAGTGCAACATTTATATCTCCATAGTCAATAAAGTTATATAGAATATGAGAGTCCAGAGCAATTCAATAGGTAATGTTGATATAGAAAATTCAATTGTCCGAAAGCAGCTTGTAACCTTTTCATAATATAGAAATAAATAGTATAGCATCTATATGTTTTTCAAGTATCTTGAAACACTGTTTTAGACTACTATGTATGAGTGCACCTCCTCTTGGAGAACACTATTTTCCTTTTAAATTTTCAAGTCCTTCCTTACACACCTAATGTGGATACATTGTACAAAAAAATTACCTCCGCTCCTCCATGTAGAACCGTGAGTTTCCACACACGTGGAGTCCAGAGCAGGTGCAGTCAGCCGGGGGGAGGTGGAGGAGGAGTCTGTGAGGCTGGAGGAGCTGGAGGGGAGCGCCAGAGGCTGTAGTGCGGGAGAGCGGGGCAGCCGAGCCAGCGGCACCTTGCTGGGCTTGGGAGGCGGCTTGGGACACAGCTGGCTGTCTGAGCCCCGGATGGCCTGGCCTGTCAACGCAAAACTTTTTATCAGATATTTTTGCAACCAAATTGAATCCATCTTTATGTTCAAGACATTTGTTACTTCATTTTTGTGCCAGTTTTTATATTATTTACTTTACTGTATTTGCAAAAAAATGTGTGAAAGCACATGAGGACAGGGTTACAGTTCATTTCCTATTTCCATGCAAACAGGGACAGGAACAAATATGGAGAGATTACACCTATTTTACAGTCATTGGCAAACTATCTATTATGTCGTTAAGGTATCCAGACATTTACAAAATGTGTCTCAAATATAAATATTTGTTTACATAATGGAACAAACTGACTGCAATACCAGATATACAGTACATTTAACTTAGCAACTCACTGTCAATTCTCAAGGAAGTGTGTGTGTGTGTGTGTGTGTGTGTGTGTGTGTGTGTGTGTGTGTGTGTGTGTGTGTGTGTGTGTGTGTGTGTGTGTGTGTGTGTGTGTGTGTGTGTGTGTGTGTGTGTGTGTGTGTGTGTGTGTGTTTGTGTGTGTGTTTGGTTTTACAACAGATAAGACATGCTGTTTGGACTTCATGAAATGTTGAAACAGGGGCAACAAAGCTGTTGCTCTTTCCTTATCGGTACTGATTTAATGTTTTTTGTCTACAAATATATATAATGACTTTGATCCTGGCCAACAAGTGGATAATACAGATACAAACTATAATAATAAGCAAATTGACCGACGATCTATAGGTTGCGGAACATAGAGTGTTTTTCTTTTAAACAGATGTATTTAACATTGGATGTTCCTCCTACTGACCTGGCAGAAGATCCGCAGACCTCTGTTGGACTGAAGGGCTCAGCACTGGCTCACTACCTGTCCGAAAGACTGGAGACTTGGGGTTGGGGCCCAGGAGGAGAGGGTCAGTAGGCTGTGGTTTGGATCCTGGTAATGTAGAGGTGGTTCCGGGAAGAAGAAAATAAAGGTCAGAAATCAGAAACTAATACAAACATTGTCCTGTGTGTTGACATGAACTTCAGTCTAAAGCATACTAAGGCCACATTTTACTTTCACTTACCGAGAGGCAGGTAGCTTTCTGATTGGTGTGCCTTCAGTGGGCGTCGCCTCTCTTGGACCTGATTGAGACTTGCTGGTTGGCTGCCACAGCGATCCTTCGACCTGAGGGAAAGGGAAAGCCAAATCAAAAAAAGCTATTCCCAACAAGTTTTTCTTCATTGAGGAAGAAGCAAAGAAAGAAACCCTTGACATCGAAAATTAAGTTTTCTTTTCCTTCTCTTTGTTTTTCTTTCTACCTTGTTTCTTCTATTTTTGGTCTCTTTACTCAGACCGACATTGACTTATTACATTAAGCTTTTGGTCCTTATAGCAGGAAAGTCATACACCATGTCTTTATTTATAGAGGACTTTTGATACATATGGAACATGTCCTATATACAACCCACTTCCTGGATAAAGAATGTAAACAAAACCAGTGACATGTTGAATGTTTAAAAGCAGGAAGGGGTTTAAGGGGTTTGTTTAAGTCTTTCTCCGAGTGTGAGACAGAGAGAAACAAAGAGAGAAGATGACTGAGTAAAGGTAAGTGTACATTATTTAAATATAGCAGACAGTATGATAGTTGGTCTGCAGCCCACTACCCACTTTAAATATTAGGTTTGTATGCGTTTTTTGCCAAATCTAAACACAACAAACACAAATCGATCATGCCACAATCAATGCGTTTTTTTCCCATATGTGTACCAACCTGAGCTGGCTGCTTCGGCTAGTTCCGTTGTCCCGGCAGTGTGTGCTGTCATGCGTGGTGCGTGCATTTTCATATGTGTGTCCGTTGCTGATGTTGAGGCTGAGGCGCTTTTGATTACGTTTCTCCAGCGCTACGATCGTCTCTCGGTGATGGCTGGACAACCCGTACTTTTCCTCCAAGCAGCGCAGTGGCAGCGCTCTGTTGATTGGCTGGAAAATAATGGCTCCAACCACCTTAAATCCATGGATAGAAGAAGAAATAAAGTAAACTCAACATGTTTTGACCTTCTTCTTAAGAATGTGCTTACTTTATACATTTTTTCCAATCATAACTTAAACTTTGGATTGCATTTGACACCCAGTCTATGTAAACAGTGGAAGGTAGCACAACTTTTAACAACGGTGTCAAAGAACTATTGAATATGTTTTCCATTACAACAGTTGATGTATAAAATATTTTTTAAACCCACCTGGGAGACAGATTTCCTGTTGCCGACGTAGTATCTTATCAGTGCTGGGATGTTGTCAAACCCTTCTCTCTCCAGCCGGTACTCGACCCTGGAGTAGGCTTCGTTCAACATTACTACCTGAAGGTTAGATGTAGAAGTGTGATTAATGTATTAGTTATTATTCTGTGGCTTTTACAACTGTTATAAATAAATAAGATATCTTTTATGTATTTTATATGAAATCTTACACATGGCTTTACCTTCTTGTTGATTTTAAAGTGCTGGGCAGAATTTCGCCACTGGCAGGTCAGGACATAGCTTCCTGGGCTTGACAGCGAATCACGCATCAGGAAGTCTCCGTCACGCTGAACCAAGTTCTCTGCAACCTGGAACAATGCAATAGATTACATATGGGCACAGACACACACACACACGCTGGCGCACCTTGTTTGTTTGTATTCGAAACACTTGATTAAATCTAATGAGGGTCAGATGTTATACTGTAACGTTCTTTATGATCTCTGCATCGGTTACATAAAAACTGAAGTTATTTAAGCCTCAACTTACTTAACAATATTTACATTTCCCGCTTTTTAATT